>NC_067438.1:19686214-19913265 GCF_009764475.1 Pristis pectinata | reverse complement strand
CATGAAAGACATAACATAAAGTTGTTTACCACAAGTTACTAAGTGTAGAAAGTGTCAAATGAAAGAATTGATGCATTCTCCATTCAAAACACTGTTTGAGCCAATTTGGAAATTTGTGATACATTTGAGTTTAACTGTTCAGGCTTAAGATGTAGAATGAAATAAATGTTACTAAACAACTCAGCATCATGAAATACATAACAAAATCTTATTTCCCACAAGTTACTACATAGGTGAAGTGTAAAAACTGGCATATGAAAGAATTGAAGCTTTTTCGCATATTTGTGATACCTTTGCGTCTAATTGTTCAGGATTAAGTTGTACAATCAAATACATGTTGCAAACTACTCAGCAAAATGAAATACATAAGATAAAGTTGTTTTCCACAACTTACTACCTAGGTTAAGTGTCGAAAGTGACAAATGAAAGAATTGATTCTTTCTTCATTCAAAACGCTGTTTAAGAGTACTTGGAAGTCTTGTGATCCATGTGTGTTTAACTGTTCAGGGTTAAGTTGTACAGTCAAATAAATGTTAGCATACTACTCAGCATCATCAAAGACATAACATAAAATTGTTTTGCACAAGTTACTACATAGTTGAAGCGTTGAAACTTGCAAATGCAATAATTGATGCTTTCTCCTTTCAAAGAGCTGCTTTCAGAGTTAAGAAGTATTGAGATACATCTGCGTTTAACTGTTCAGGGTTAGGTTGTACAATCAAATAGATGTTACCAAACTACTCAGCATCATGAAATACATAACAAAATGTTATTTTCCACAAGTTACTACATAGATTAAGTGTAGAAAGAGGCAAATGAAAGAATTGATGTATTCTACATTGAAAACGCTGTTTGAGAGTATTTGGACGTTTGTGATGTCCTTGCGTTTAACTGTTCAAGGTTAATTTGTATAATGAAATAAATGTTACCAGACAACTCATCATCCACAAATACATAACATAATGTTATTTTCCACAAGTTACTACATAGGTTAAGTGTCGAAAGTATCAAATGAAAGAATTCATGCACTCTCCATTTTGAACGTCGTTTCAGAGCATTTGGAAGTCTTGTGATACATTTGCTTTTAACTCTTCAGGGTTAAGTTGCACAGTCAAATAAATGTTACCATACTACTCAGCATCATGAACTACATAAGATAAAGTTCTTCGCACACGTTACTACATAGTTCAGGTGTGGAAACTGGCAAATGCAGTAATTGATGCTTTCTGCTTGCAAAACGCTGTTTCAGAGAATTAAGAAGTTTTGAGATACATCTGCGTTTAACTGTTCAGGGTTAAGTTCTACAGTCAAATGAATGTTACTAAACGACTCAGCATCATCGAATACATAACATAAAGTTGTATTCCACAAGTTACTACTTTGGTTAATTGTAGAAAGTGTCAAATGAAAGAATAAATGCGTTCTCCGTTCAAAACGCTCTTTTAGCAAAATTGAAAATGTGTGATACATTTGGGTTTAATTGATCAGGATTAAGGTCTACAATCAAATATATTTTACCAAACTACTCCGAAAGATGAAATACATAATCTAAAGATGTTTTCCACAACTTACTACACAGCTTAAATTTAGAAAGTGGCTAATGAAGGATTTGATGATTTCTCCATTCAAAAGGCTTTCTCAAAGCGTTTGGAGGTGTTGTGATACATCTGCGTTTAACCGTTCAGAGCTAAGTTGAAGAATCAAAACAATGTAACCAAACTACTCAGCAAGATGAAATACAGAAGATGAAGTTGTTTTCCATAACCTATTACATTGGTTATGTTTAGTAAGTTGCAAAAGAAAGAATTGATGCTTTTTTCATTCAAAATACGGTTTGAGAGCATTTGCAAGTGTTGTGATACGTACGCGTTTAACTGTTCAGGGTTAAGTTCCAGAGTCAAATAAATGTTACCATCCTACTCAGCATCATGAAATACATAACATAAAGATTTTAGTTTCAGAGTAGTAACAGGCAAAACAAATAATTGATGCTTTCTCTTTTCAAAACGCTGTTTCTGAGAATTAAGACGTTCTGTGACACAAATACGTTTAAATGATCAGGGTTACGTTGTACATTCGAATAAATGTTGCCAAACTACTCAGCATCATGAAAGACATAACATAAAGTTGTTTACCACAAGTTACTAAGTGTAGAAAGTGTCAAATGAAAGAATTGATGCATTCTCCATTCAAAACACTGTTTGAGCCAATTTGGAAATTTGTGATACATTTGAGTTTAACTGTTCAGGCTTAAGATGTAGAATGAAATAAATGTTACTAAACAACTCAGCATCATGAAATACATAACAAAATCTTATTTTCCACAAGTTACTACATAGGTGAAGTGTAAAAACTGGCATATGAAAGAATTGATGTATTCTCCTTTGAAAGGCTGTTGGAAGCTTTTTCGCATATTTGTGATACCTTTGCGTCTAATTGTTCAGGATTAAGTTGTACAATCAAATACATGTTGCAAACTACTCAGCAAAATGAAATACATAAGATAAAGTTGTTTTCCACAACTTACTACCTAGGTTAAGTGTCGAAAGTGACAAATGAAAGAATTGATTCTTTCTTCATTCAAAACGCTGTTTAAGAGTACTTGGAAGTCTTGTGATCCATGTGTGTTTAACTGTTCAGGGTTAAGTTGTACAGTCAAATAAATGTTAGCATACTACTCAGCATCATCAAAGACATAACATAAAATTGTTTTGCACCAGTTACTACATAGTTGAAGCGTTGAAACTTGCAAATGCAATAATTGATGCTTTCTCCTTTCAAAGAGCTGCTTTCAGAGTTAAGAAGTATTGAGATACATCTGCGTTTAACTGTTCAGGGTTAGGTTGTACAATCAAATAGATGTTACCAAACTACTCAGCATCATGAAATACATAACAAAATGTTATTTTCCACAAGTTACTACATAGATTAAGTGTAGAAAGAGGCAAATGAAAGAATTGATGTATTCTACATTGAAAACGCTGTTTGAGAGTATTTGGACGTTTGTGATGTCCTTGCGTTTAACTGTTCAAGGTTAATTTGTATAATGAAATAAATGTTACCAGACAACTCATCATCCACAAATACATAACATAATGTTATTTTCCACAAGTTACTACATAGGTTAAGTGTCGAAAGTATCAAATGAAAGAATTCATGCACTCTCCATTTTGAACGTCGTTTCAGAGCATTTGGAAGTCTTGTGATACATTTGCTTTTAACTCTTCAGGGTTAAGTTGCACAGTCAAATAAATGTTACCATACTACTCAGCATCATGAACTACATAAGATAAAGTTCTTCGCACACGTTACTACATAGTTCAGGTGTGGAAACTGGCAAATGCAGTAATTGATGCTTTCTGCTTGCAAAACGCTGTTTCAGAGAATTAAGAAGTTTTGAGATACATCTGCGTTTAACTGTTCAGGGTTAAGTTCTACAGTCAAATGAATGTTACTAAACGACTCAGCATCATCGAATACATAACATAAAGTTGTATTCCACAAGTTACTACTTTGGTTAATTGTAGAAAGTGTCAAATGAAAGAATAAATGCGTTCTCCGTTCAAAACGCTCTTTTAGCAAAATTGAAAATGTGTGATACATTTGGGTTTAATTGATCAGGATTAAGGTCTACAATCAAATATATTTTACCAAACTACTCCGAAAGATGAAATACATAATCTAAAGATGTTTTCCACAACTTACTACACAGCTTAAATTTAGAAAGTGGCTAATGAAGGATTTGATGATTTCTCCATTCAAAAGGCTTTCTCAAAGCGTTTGGAGGTGTTGTGATACATCTGCGTTTAACCGTTCAGAGCTAAGTTGAAGAATCAAAACAATGTAACCAAACTACTCAGCAAGATGAAATACAGAAGATGAAGTTGTTTTCCATAACCTATTACATTGGTTATGTTTAGTAAGTTGCAAAAGAAAGAATTGATGCTTTTTTCATTCAAAATACGGTTTGAGAGCATTTGCAAGTGTTGTGATACGTACGCGTTTAACTGTTCAGGGTTAAGTTCCAGAGTCAAATAAATGTTACCATCCTACTCAGCATCATGAAATACATAACATAAAGATTTTAGTTTCAGAGTAGTAACAGGCAAAACAAATAATTGATGCTTTCTCTTTTCAAAACGCTGTTTCTGAGAATTAAGACGTTCTGTGACACAAATACGTTTAAATGATCAGGGTTACGTTGTACATTCGAATAAATGTTGCCAAACTACTCAGCATCATGAAAGACATAACATAAAGTTGTTTACCACAAGTTACTAAGTGTAGAAAGTGTCAAATGAAAGAATTGATGCATTCTCCATTCAAAACACTGTTTGAGCCAATTTGGAAATTTGTGATACATTTGAGTTTAACTGTTCAGGCTTAAGATGTAGAATGAAATAAATGTTACTAAACAACTCAGCATCATGAAATACATAACAAAATCTTATTTTCCACAAGTTACTACATAGGTGAAGTGTAAAAACTGGCATATGAAAGAATTGATGTATTCTCCTTTTGAAAGGCTGTTGGAAGCTTTTTCGCATATTTGTGATACCTTTGCGTCTAATTGTTCAGGATTAAGTTGTACAATCAAATACATGTTGCAAACTACTCAGCAAAATGAAATACATAAGATAAAGTTGTTTTCCACAACTTACTACCTAGGTTAAGTGTCGAAAGTGACAAATGAAAGAATTGATTCTTTCTTCATTCAAAACGCTGTTTAAGAGTACTTGGAAGTCTTGTGATCCATGTGTGTTTAACTGTTCAGGGTTAAGTTGTACAGTCAAATAAATGTTAGCATACTACTCAGCATCATCAAAGACATAACATAAAATTGTTTTGCACCAGTTACTACATAGTTGAAGCGTTGAAACTTGCAAATGCAATAATTGATGCTTTCTCCTTTCAAAGAGCTGCTTTCAGAGTTAAGAAGTATTGAGATACATCTGCGTTTAACTGTTCAGGGTTAGGTTGTACAATCAAATAGATGTTACCAAACTACTCAGCATCATGAAATACATAACAAAATGTTATTTTCCACAAGTTACTACATAGATTAAGTGTAGAAAGAGGCAAAATGAAAGAATTGATGTATTCTACATTGAAAACGCTGTTTGAGAGTATTTGGACGTTTGTGATGTCCTTGCGTTTAACTGTTCAAGGTTAATTTGTATAATGAAATAAATGTTACCAGACAACTCATCATCCACAAATACATAACATAATGTTATTTTCCACAAGTTACTACATAGGTTAAGTGTCGAAAGTATCAAATGAAAGAATTCATGCACTCTCCATTTTGAACGTCGTTTCAGAGCATTTGGAAGTCTTGTGATACATTTGCTTTTAACTCTTCAGGGTTAAGTTGCACAGTCAAATAAATGTTACCATACTACTCAGCATCATGAACTACATAAGATAAAGTTCTTCGCACACGTTACTACATAGTTCAGGTGTGGAAACTGGCAAATGCAGTAATTGATGCTTTCTGCTTGCAAAACGCTGTTTCAGAGAATTAAGAAGTTTTGAGATACATCTGCGTTTAACTGTTCAGGGTTAAGTTCTACAGTCAAATGAATGTTACTAAACGACTCAGCATCATCGAATACATAACATAAAGTTGTATTCCACAAGTTACTACTTTGGTTAATTGTAGAAAGTGTCAAATGAAAGAATAAATGCGTTCTCCGTTCAAAACGCTCTTTTAGCAAAATTGAAAATGTGTGATACATTTGGGTTTAATTGATCAGGATTAAGGTCTACAATCAAATATATTTTACCAAACTACTCCGAAAGATGAAATACATAATCTAAAGATGTTTTCCACAACTTACTACACAGCTTAAATTTAGAAAGTGGCTAATGAAGGATTTGATGATTTCTCCATTCAAAAGGCTTTCTCAAAGCGTTTGGAGGTGTTGTGATACATCTGCGTTTAACCGTTCAGAGCTAAGTTGAAGAATCAAAACAATGTAACCAAACTACTCAGCAAGATGAAATACAGAAGATGAAGTTGTTTTCCATAACCTATTACATTGGTTATGTTTAGTAAGTTGCAAAAGAAAGAATTGATGCTTTTTTCATTCAAAATACGGTTTGAGAGCATTTGCAAGTGTTGTGATACGTACGCGTTTAACTGTTCAGGGTTAAGTTCCAGAGTCAAATAAATGTTACCATCCTACTCAGCATCATGAAATACATAACATAAAGATTTTAGTTTCAGAGTAGTAACAGGCAAAACAAATAATTGATGCTTTCTCTTTTCAAAACGCTGTTTCTGAGAATTAAGACGTTCTGTGACACAAATACGTTTAAATGATCAGGGTTACGTTGTACATTCGAATAAATGTTGCCAAACTACTCAGCATCATGAAAGACATAACATAAAGTTGTTTACCACAAGTTACTAAGTGTAGAAAGTGTCAAATGAAAGAATTGATGCATTCTCCATTCAAAACACTGTTTGAGCCAATTTGGAAATTTGTGATACATTTGAGTTTAACTGTTCAGGCTTAAGATGTAGAATGAAATAAATGTTACTAAACAACTCAGCATCATGAAATACATAACAAAATCTTATTTTCCACAAGTTACTACATAGGTGAAGTGTAAAAACTGGCATATGAAAGAATTGATGTATTCTCCATTTGAAAGGCTGTTGGAAGCTTTTTCGCATATTTGTGATACCTTTGCGTCTAATTGTTCAGGATTAAGTTGTACAATCAAATACATGTTGCAAACTACTCAGCAAAATGAAATACATAAGATAAAGTTGTTTTCCACAACTTACTACCTAGGTTAAGTGTCGAAAGTGACAAATGAAAGAATTGATTCTTTCTTCATTCAAAACGCTGTTTAAGAGTACTTGGAAGTCTTGTGATCCATGTGTGTTTAACTGTTCAGGGTTAAGTTGTACAGTCAAATAAATGTTAGCATACTACTCAGCATCATCAAAGACATAACATAAAATTGTTTTGCACAAGTTACTACATAGTTGAAGCGTTGAAACTTGCAAATGCAATAATTGATGCTTTCTCCTTTCAAAGAGCTGCTTTCAGAGTTAAGAAGTATTGAGATACATCTGCGTTTAACTGTTCAGGGTTAGGTTGTACAATCAAATAGATGTTACCAAACTACTCAGCATCATGAAATACATAACAAAATGTTATTTTCCACAAATTACTACATAGATTAAGTGTAGACACAGGAAATTGAAAGAATTGATGTATTCTACATTGAAAACGCTGTTTGAGAGTATTTGGACGTTTGTGATGTCCTTGCGTTTAACTGTTCAAGGTTAATTTGTATAATGAAATAAATGTTACCAGACAACTCATCATCCACAAATACATAACATAATGTTATTTTCCACAAGTTACTACATAGGTTAAGTGTCGAAAGTATCAAATGAAAGAATTCATGCACTCTCCATTTTGAACGTCGTTTAAGAGCATTTGGAAGTCTTGTGATACATTTGCTTTTAACTCTTCAGGGTTAAGTTGCACAGTCAAATAAATGTTACCATACTACTCAGCATCATGAACTACATAAGATAAAGTTCTTCGCACACGTTACTACATAGGTCAGGTGTGGAAACTGGCAAATGCAGTAATTGATGCTTTCTGCTTGCAAAACGCTGTTTCAGAGAATTAAGAAGTTTTGAGATACATCTGCGTTTAACTGTTCAGGGTTAAGTTCTACAGTCAAATGAATGTTACTAAACGACTCAGCATCATGCGAATACATAACATAAAGTTGTATTCCACAAGTTACTACTTTGGTTAATTGTAGAAAGTGTCAAATGAAAGAATAAATGCGTTCTCCGTTCAAAACGCTCTTTTAGCAAAATTGAAAATGTGTGATACATTTGGGTTTAATTGATCAGGATTAAGGTCTACAATCAAATATATTTTACCAAACTACTCCGAAAGATGAAATACATAATCTAAAGATGTTTTCCACAACTTACTACACAGCTTAAATTTAGAAAGTGGCTAATGAAGGATTTGATGATTTCTCCATTCAAAAGGCTTTCTCAAAGCAGTTTGGAGGTGTTGTGATACATCTGCGTTTAACCGTTCAGAGCTAAGTTGAAGAATCAAAACAACGTAACCAAACTACTCAGCAAGATGAAATACAGAAGATGAAGTTGTTTTCCATAACCTATTACATTGGTTATGTTTAGTAAGTTGCAAAAGAAAGAATTGATGCTTTTTTCATTCAAAATACGGTTTGAGAGCATTTGCAAGTGTTGTGATACGTACGCGTTTAACTGTTCAGGGTTAAGTTCCAGAGTCAAATAAATGTTACCATCCTACTCAGCATCATGAAATACATAACATAAAGATTTTAGTTTCAGAGTAGTAACAGGCAAAACAAATAATTGATGCTTTCTCTTTTCAAAACGCTGTTTCTGAGAATTAAGACGTTCTGTGACACAAATACGTTTAAATGATCAGGGTTACGTTGTACATTCGAATAAATGTTGCCAAACTACTCAGCATCATGAAAGACATAACATAAAGTTGTTTACCACAAGTTACTAAGTGTAGAAAGTGTCAAATGAAAGAATTGATGCATTCTCCATTCAAAACACTGTTTGAGCCAATTTGGAAATTTGTGATACATTTGAGTTTAACTGTTCAGGCTTAAGATGTAGAATGAAATAAATGTTACTAAACTACTCAGCATCATGAAAGACATAACATAAAGTTGTTTACCACAAGTTACTAAGTGTAAAAACTGGCATATGAAAGAATTGATGTATTCTCCTTTTGAAAGGCTGTTGGAAGCTTTTTCGCATATTTGTGATACCTTTGCGTCTAATTGTTCAGGATTAAGTTGTACAATCAAATACATGTTGCAAACTACTCAGCAAAATGAAATACATAAGATAAAGTTGTTTTCCACAACTTACTACCTAGGTTAAGTGTCGAAAGTGACAAATGAAAGAATTGATTCTTTCTTCATTCAAAACGCTGTTTAAGAGTACTTGGAAGTCTTGTGATCCATGTGTGTTTAACTGTTCAGGGTTAAGTTGTACAGTCAAATAAATGTTAGCATACTACTCAGCATCATAAAAGACATAACATAAAATTGTTTTGCACAAGTTACTACATAGTTTAAGCGTTGAAACTTGCAAATGCAATAATTGATGCTTTCTCCTTTCAAAGAGCTGCTTTCAGAGTTAAGAAGTATTGAGATACATCTGCGTTTAACTGTTCAGGGTTAGGTTGTACAATCAAATAGATGTTACCAAACTACTCAGCATCATGAAATACATAACAAAATGTTATTTTCCACAAGTTACTACATAGATTAGTGTAGAAAGAGGCAAATGAAAGAATTGATGTATTCTACATTGAAAACGCTGTTTGAGAGTATTTGGACGTTTGTGATGTCCTTTCGTTTAACTGTTCAAGGTTAATTTGTATAATGAAATAAATGTTACCAGACAACTCATCATCCACAAATACATAACATAATGTTATTTTCCACAAGTTACTACATAGGTTAAGTGTCGAAAGTATCAAATGAAAGAATTCATGCACTCTCCATTTTGAACGTCGTTTCAGAGCATTTGGAAGTCTTGTGATACATTTGCTTTTAACTCTTCAGGGTTAAGTTGCACAGTCAAATAAATGTTACCATACTACTCAGCATCATGAACTACATAAGATAAAGTTCTTCGCACACGTTACTACATAGTTCAGGTGTGGAAACTGGCAAATGCAGTAATTGATGCTTTCTGCTTGCAAAACGCTGTTTCAGAGAATTAAGAAGTTTTGAGATACATCTGCGTTTAACTGTTCAGGGTTAAGTTCTACAGTCAAATGAATGTTACTAAACGACTCAGCATCATGCGAATACATAACATAAAGTTGTATTCCACAAGTTACTACTTTGGTTAATTGTAGAAAGTGTCAAATGAAAGAATAAATGCGTTCTCCGTTCAAAACGCTCTTTTAGCAAAATTGAAAATGTGTGATACATTTGGGTTTAATTGATCAGGATTAAGGTCTACAATCAAATATATTTTACCAAACTACTCCGAAAGATGAAATACATAATCTAAAGATGTTTTCCACAACTTACTACAGCAGCTTAAATTTAGAAAGTGGCTAATGAAGGATTTGATGATTTCTCCATTCAAAAGGCTTTCTCAAAGCAGTTTGGAGGTGTTGTGATACATCTGCGTTTAACCGTTCAGAGCTAAGTTGAAGAATCAAAACAATGTAACCAAACTACTCAGCAAGATGAAATACAGAAGATGAAGTTGTTTTCCATAACCTATTACATTGGTTATGTTTAGTAAGTTGCAAAAGAAAGAATTGATGCTTTTTTCATTCAAAATACGGTTTGAGAGCATTTGCAAGTGTTGTGATACGTACGCGTTTAACTGTTCAGGGTTAAGTTCCAGAGTCAAATAAATGTTACCATCCTACTCAGCATCATGAAATACATAACATAAAGTTTTTAGTTTCAGAGTAGTAACAGGCAAAACAAATAATTGATGCTTTCTCTTTTCAAAACGCTGTTTCTGAGAATTAAGAAGTTCTGTGAGCACAAATACGTTTAAAGTGATCAGGGTTACGTTGTACATTCGAATAAATGTTACCAAACTACTCAGCATCATGAAAGACATAACATAAAGTTGTTTACCACAAGTTACTAAGTGTAGAAAGTGTCAAATGAAAGAATTGATGCATTCTCCATTCAAAACAGCTGTTTGAGCCATTTGGAAATTTGTGATACATTTGAGTTTAACTGTTCAGGGCTTAAGATGTAGAATGAAATAAATATTACTAAACAACTCAGCATCATGAAATACATAACAAAATGTTATTTTCCACAAGTTACTACATAGGTGAAGTGTAAAAACTGGCATATGAAAGAATTGATGTATTCTCCATTTGAAAGGCTGTTGGAAGCTTTTCGAATATTTGTGATACCTTTGCGTCTAATTGTTCAGGATTAAGTTGTACAATCAAATACATGTTGCAAACTACTCAGCAAAATGAAATACATAAGATAAAGTTGTTTTCCACAACTTACTACATAGGTTAAGTGTCGAAAGTGACAAATGAAAGAATTGATTCTTTCTTCATTCAAAACGCTGTTTAAGAGTACTTGGAAGTCTTGTGATACATGTGTGTTTAACTGTTCAGGGTTAAGTTGTACAGTCAAATAAATGTTAGCATACTACTCAGCATCATAAAAGAAATAACATAAAATTGTTTTGCACAAGTTACTACATAGTTGCAAGCGTTGAAACTTGCAAATGCAATAATTGATGCTTTCTCCTTTCAAAGAGCTGCTTTCAGAGTTAAGAAGTATTGAGATACATCTGCGTTTAACTGTTCAGGGTTAGGTTGTACAATCAAATAGATGTTACCAAACTACTCAGCATCATGAAATACATAACAAAATGTTATTTTCCACAAGTTACTACATAGATTAAGTGTAGAAAGAGGCAAATGAAAGAATTGATGTATTCTACATTGAAAACGCTGTTTGAGAGTATTTGGACGTTTGTGATGTCCTTGCGTTTAACTGTTCAAGGTTAATTTGTATAATGAAATAAATGTTACCAGACAACTCATCATCCACAAATACATAACATAATGTTATTTTCCACAAGTTACTACATAGGTTAAGTGTCGAAAGTATCAAATGAAAGAATTCATGCACTCTCCATTTTGAACGTCGTTTAAGAGCATTTGGAAGTCTTGTGATACATTTGCTTTTAACTCTTCAGGGTTAAGTTGCACAGTCAAATAAATGTTACCATACTACTCAGCATCATGAACTACATAAGATAAAGTTCTTCGCACACGTTACTACATAGTTCAGGTGTGGAAACTGGCAAATGCAGTAATTGATGCTTTCTGCTTGCAAAACGCTGTTTCAGAGAATTAAGAAGTTTTGAGATACATCTGCGTTTAACTGTTCAGGGTTAAGTTCTACAGTCAAATGAATGTTACTAAACGACTCAGCATCATCGAATACATAACATAAAGTTGTATTCCACAAGTTACTACTTTGGTTAATTGTAGAAAGTGTCAAATGAAAGAATAAATGCGTTCTCCGTTCAAAACGCTCTTTTAGCAAAATTGAAAATGTGTGATACATTTGGGTTTAATTGATCAGGATTAAGGTCTACAATCAAATATATTTTACCAAACTACTCCGAAAGATGAAATACATAATCTAAAGATGTTTTCCACAACTTACTACAGCAGCTTAAATTTAGAAAGTGGCTAATGAAGGATTTGATGATTTCTCCATTCAAAAGGCTTTCTCAAAGCGTTTGGAGGTGTTGTGATACATCTGCGTTTAACCGTTCAGAGCTAAGTTGAAGAATCAAAACAACGTAACCAAACTACTCAGCAAGATGAAATACAGAAGATGAAGTTGTTTTCCATAACCTATTACATTGGTTATGTTTAGTAAGTTGCAAAAGAAAGAATTGATGCTTTTTTCATTCAAAATACGGTTTGAGAGCATTTGCAAGTGTTGTGATACGTACGCGTTTAACTGTTCAGGGTTAAGTTCCAGAGTCAAATAAATGTTACCATCCTACTCAGCATCATGAAATACATAACATAAAGTTTTTAGTTTCAGAGTAGTAACAGGCAAAACAAATAATTGATGCTTTCTCTTTTCAAAACGCTGTTTCTGAGAATTAAGACGTTCTGTGAGACAAATACGTTTAAATGATCAGGGTTACGTTGTAGATTCGAATAAATGTTACCATCCTACTCAGCATCATGAAATACATAACATAAAGTTGTTTACCACAAGTTACTAAGTGTAGAAAGTGTCAAATGAAAGAATTGATGCATTCTCCATTCAAAACAATGTTTGAGCCAATTTGGAAATTTGTGATACATTTGAGTTTAACTGTTCAGGGCTTAAGATGTAGAATGAAATAAATAGTTACTAAACAACTCAGCATCATGAAATACATAACAAAATCGTTATTTTCCACAAGTTACTACATAGGTGAAGTGTAAAAACTGGCATATGAAAGAATTGATGTATTCTCCATTTGAAAGGCTGTTGGAAGCTTTTTCGAATATTTGTGATACCTTTGCGTCTAATTGTTCAGGATTAAGTTGTACAATCAAATACATGTTGCAAACTACTCAGCAAAATGAAATACATAAGATAAAGTTGTTTTCCACAACTTACTACCTAGGTTAAGTGTCGAAAGTGACAAATGAAAGAATTGATTCTTTCTTCATTCAAAACGCTGTTTAAGAGTACTTGGCAGTCTTGTGATACATTTGCTTTTAACTCTTCAGGGTTAAGTTGTACAGTCAAATAAATGTTAGCATACTACTCAGCATCATCAAAGACATAACATAAAATTGTTTTGCACCAGTTACTACATAGTTGAAGCGTTGAAACTTGCAAATGCAATAATTGATGCTTTCTCCTTTCAAAGAGCTGCTTTCAGAGTTAAGAAGTATTGAGATACATCTGCGTTTAACTGTTCAGGGTTAGGTTGTTACCAAACTACTCAGCATCATGAAATACATAACAAAATGTTATTTTCCACAAGTTACTACATAGATTAAGTGTAGAAAGAGGCAAATGAAAGAATTGATGTATTCTACATTGAAAACGCTGTTTGAGAGTATTTGGACGTTTGTGATGTCCTTGCGTTTAACTGTAACTGTTCAGGCTTAAGATGTAGAATGAAATAAATGTTACTAAACAACTCATCATCCACAAATACATAACATAATGTTATTTTCCACAAGTTACTACATAGGTTAAGTGTCGAAAGTATCAAATGAAAGAATTCATGCACTCTCCATTTTGAACGTCGTTTCAGAGCATTTGGAAGTCTTGTGATACATTTGCTTTTAACTCTTCAGGGTTAAGTTGCACAGTCAAATAAATGTTACCATACTACTCAGCATCATGAACTACATAAGATAAAGTTCTTCGCACACGTTACTACATAGTTCAGGTGTGGAAACTGGCAAATGCAGTAATTGATGCTTTCTGCTTGCAAAACGCTGTTTCAGAGAATTAAGAAGTTTTGAGATACATCTGCGTTTAACTGTTCAGGGTTAAGTTCTACAGTCAAATGAATGTTACTAAACGACTCAGCATCATCGAATACATAACATAAAGTTGTATGCCACAAGTTACTACTTTGGTTAATTGTAGAAAGTGTCAAATGAAAGAATAAATGCGTTCTCCGTTCAAAACGCTCTTTTAGCAAAATTGAAAATGTGTGATACATTTGGGTTTAATTGATCAGGATTAAGGTCTACAATCAAATATATTTTACCAAACTACTCCGAAAGATGAAATACATAATCTAAAGATGTTTTCCACAACTTACTACACAGCTTAAATTTAGAAAGTGGCTAATGAAAGGATTTGATGATTTCTCCATTCAAAAGGCTTTCTCAAAGCAGTTTGGAGGTGTTGTGATACATCTGCGTTTAACCGTTCAGAGCTAAGTTGAAGAATCAAAACAACGTAACCAAACTACTCAGCAAGATGAAATACAGAAGATGAAGTTGTTTTCCATAACCTATTACATTGGTTATGTTTAGTAAGTTGCAAAAGAAAGAATTGATGCTTTTTTCATTCAAAATACGGTTTGAGAGCATTTGCAAGTGTTGTGATACGTACGCGTTTAACTGTTCAGGGTTAAGTTCCAGAGTCAAATAAATGTTACCATCCTACTCAGCATCATGAAATACATAACATAAAGATTTTAGTTTCAGAGTAGTAACAGGCAAAACAAATAATTGATGCTTTCTCTTTTCAAAACGCTGTTTCTGAGAATTAAGAAGTTCTGTGAGACAAATACGTTTAAATGATCAGGGTTACGTTGTAGATTCGAATAAATGTTGCCAAACTACTCAGCATCATGAAAGACATAACATAAAGTTGTTTACCACAAGTTACTAAGTGTAGAAAGTGTCAAATGAAAGAATTGATGCATTCTCCATTCAAAACAGCTGTTTGAGCCATTTGGAAATTTGTGATACATTTGAGTTTAACTGTTCAGGGCTTAAGATGTAGAATGAAATAAATATTACTAAACAACTCAGCATCATGAAATACATAACAAAATGTTATTTTCCACAAGTTACTACATAGGTGAAGTGTAAAAACTGGCATATGAAAGAATTGAAGCTTTTTCGCATATTTGTGATACCTTTGCGTCTAATTGTTCAGGATTAAGTTGTACAATCAAATACATGTTGCAAACTACTCAGCAAAATGAAATACATAAGCTAAAGTTGTTTTCCACAACTTACTACATAGGTTAAGTGTCGAAAGTGACAAATGAAAGAATTGATTCTTTCTTCATTCAAAACGCTGTTTAAGAGTACTTGGAAGTCTTGTGATACATGTGTGTTTAACTGTTCAGGGTTAAGTTGACCAGTCAAATGTTAGCATACTACTCAGCATCATTAAAGACATAACATAAAATTGTTTTGCACAAGTTACTACATAGTTCAAGCGTTGAAACTTGCAAATGCAATAATTGATGCTTTCTCCTTTCAAAGAGCTGCTTTCAGAGAATTATTGAGATACATCTGCGTTTAACTGTTCAGGGTTAGGTTGTACAATCAAATAAATGTTACCAAACTACTCAGCATCATGAAATACATAACAAAATGTTATTTTCCACAAGTTACTACATAGATTAGTGTAGAAAGAGGCAAAATGAAAGAATTGATGTATTCTACATTGAAAACGCTGTTTGAGAGTATTTGGACGTTTGTGATGTCCTTTCGTTTAACTGTTCAAGGTTAATTTGTATAATGAAATAAATGTTACCAGACAACTCATCATCCACAAATACATAACATAATGTTATTTTCCACAAGTTACTACATAGGTTAAGTGTCGAAAGTATCAAATGAAAGAATTCATGCACTCTCCATTTTGAACGTCGTTTAAGAGCATTTGGAAGTCTTGTGATACATTTGCTTTTAACTCTTCAGGGTTAAGTTGCACAGTCAAATAAATGTTACCATACTACTCAGCATCATGAACTACATAAGATAAAGTTCTTCGCACACGTTACTACATAGGTCAGGTGTGGAAACTGGCAAATGCAGTAATTGATGCTTTCTGCTTGCAAAACGCTGTTTCAGAGAATTAAGAAGTTTTGAGATACATCTGCGTTTAACTGTTCAGGGTTAAGTTCTACAGTCAAATGAATGTTACTAAACGACTCAGCATCATGCGAATACATAACATAAAGTTGTATTCCACAAGTTACTACTTTGGTTAATTGTAGAAAGTGTCAAATGAAAGAATAAATGCGTTCTCCGTTCAAAACGCTCTTTTAGCAAAATTGAAAATGTGTGATACATTTGGGTTTAATTGATCAGGATTAAGGTCTACAATCAAATATATTTTACCAAACTACTCCGAAAGATGAAATACATAATCTAAAGATGTTTTCCACAACTTACTACACAGCTTAAATTTAGAAAGTGGCTAATGAAGGATTTGATGATTTCTCCATTCAAAAGGCTTTCTCAAAGCGTTTGGAGGTGTTGTGATACATCTGCGTTTAACCGTTCAGAGCTAAGTTGAAGAATCAAAACAACGTAACCAAACTACTCAGCAAGATGAAATACAGAAGATGAAGTTGTTTTCCATAACCTATTACATTGGTTATGTTTAGTAAGTTGCAAAAGAAAGAATTGATGCTTTTTTCATTCAAAATACGGTTTGAGAGCATTTGCAAGTGTTGTGATACGTACGCGTTTAACTGTTCAGGGTTAAGTTCCAGAGTCAAATAAATGTTACCATCCTACTCAGCATCATGAAATACATAACATAAAGTTTTTAGTTTCAGAGTAGTAACAGGCAAAACAAATAATTGATGCTTTCTCTTTTCAAAACGCTGTTTCTGAGAATTAAGAAGTTCTGTGAGACAAATACGTTTAAAGTGATCAGGGTTACGTTGTAGATTTGAATAAATGTTACCATACTACTCAGCATCATGAAATACAAAACATAAAGTTGTTTTGCACAAGTTGCAGAGTAGGTTATTTGTAGAAAGTGGCAAATGAATGAATTGATGCTTTCTCCATTCAAAACAGCTGTTTGAGCCATTTGGAAATTTGTGATACATTTGAGTTTAACTGTTCAGGGCTTAAGATGTAGAATGAAATAAATAGTTACTAAACAACTCAGCATCATGAAATACATAACAAAATGTTATTTTCCACAAGTTACTACATAGGTGAAGTGTAAAAACTGGCATATGAAAGAATTGATGTATTCTCCATTTGAAAGGCTGTTGGAAGCTTTTCGAATATTTGTGATACCTTGGCGTCTAATTGTTCAGGATTAAGTTGTACAATCAAATACATGTTGCAAACTACTCAGCAAAATGAAATACATAAGATAAAGCTGTTTTCCACAACTTACTACATAGGTTAAGTGTCGAAAGTGACAAATGAAAGAATTGATTCTTTCTTCATTCAAAACGCTGTTTAAGAGTACTTGGAAGTCTTGTGATACATGTGTGTTTAACTGTTCAGGGTTAAGTTGTACAGTCAAATAAATGTTAGCATACTACTCAGCATCATTAAAGACATAACATAAAATTGTTTTGCACAAGTTACTACATAGTTCAAGCGTTGAAACTTGCAAATGCAATCATTGATGCTTTCTCCTTTCAAAGAGCTGCTTTCAGAGTTAAGAAGTATTGAGATACATCTGCGTTTAACTGTTCAGGGTTAGGTTGTACAATCAAATAAATGTTACCAAACTACTCAGCATCATGAAATACATAACAAAATGTTATTTTCCACAAGTTACTACATAGATTTAGTGTAGAAAGAGGCAAAAGAAAGAATTGATGTATTCTACATTGAAAACGCTGTTTGAGAGTATTTGGACGTTTGTGATGTCCTTTCGTTTAACTGTTCAAGGTTAATTTGTATAATGAAATAAATGTTACCAGACAACTCATCATCCACAAATACATAACATAATGTTATTTTCCACAAGTTACTACATAGGTTAAGTGTCGAAAGTATCAAATGAAAGAATTCATGCACTCTCCATTTTGAACGTCGTTTAAGAGCATTTGGAAGTCTTGTGATACATTTGCTTTTAACTCTTCAGGGTTAAGTTGCACAGTCAAATAAATGTTACCATACTACTCAGCATCATGAACTACATAAGATAAAGTTCTTCGCACACGTTACTACATAGGTCAGGTGTGGAAACTGGCAAATGCAGTAATTGATGCTTTCTGCTTGCAAAACGCTGTTTCAGAGAATTAAGAAGTTTTGAGATACATCTGCGTTTAACTGTTCAGGGTTAAGTTCTACAGTCAAATGAATGTTACTAAACGACTCAGCATCATCGAATACATAACATAAAGTTGTATTCCACAAGTTACTACTTTGGTTAATTGTAGAAAGTGTCAAATGAAAGAATAAATGCGTTCTCCGTTCAAAACGCTCTTTTAGCAAAATTGAAAATGTGTGATACATTTGGGTTTAATTGATCAGGATTAAGGTCTACAATCAAATATATTTTACCAAACTACTCCGAAAGATGAAATACATAATCTAAAGATGTTTTCCACAACTTACTACAGAGCTTAAATTTAGAAAGTGGCTAATGAAAGGATTTGATGATTTCTCCATTCAAAAGGCTTTCTCAAAGCAGTTTGGAGGTGTTGTGATACATCTGCGTTTAACCGTTCAGAGCTAAGTTGAAGAATCAAAACAACGTAACCAAACTACTCAGCAAGATGAAATACAGAAGATGAAGTTGTTTTCCATAACCTATTACATTGGTTATGTTTAGTAAGTTGCAAAAGAAAGAATTGATGCTTTTTTCATTCAAAATACGGTTTGAGAGCATTTGCAAGTGTTGTGATACGTACGCGTTTAACTGTTCAGGGTTAAGTTCCAGAGTCAAATAAATGTTACCATCCTACTCAGCATCATGAAATACATAACATAAAGTTTTTAGTTTCAGAGTAGTAACAGGCAAAACAAATAATTGATGCTTTCTCTTTTCAAAACGCTGTTTCTGAGAATTAAGACGTTCTGTGACACAAATACGTTTAAAGTGATCAGGGTTACGTTGTAGCATTCGAATAAATGTTGCCAAACTACTCAGCATCATGAAAGACATAACATAAAGTTGTTTACCACAAGTTACTAAGTGTAGAAAGTGTCAAATGAAAGAATTGATGCATTCTCCATTCAAAACACTGTTTGAGCCAATTTGGAAATTTGTGATACATTTGAGTTTAACTGTTCAGGCTTAAGATGTAGAATGAAATAAATGTTACTAAACAACTCAGCATCATGAAATACATAACAAAATGTTATTTTCCACAAGTTACTACATAGGTGAAGTGTAAAAACTGGCATATGAAAGAATTGATGTATTCTCCTTTTGAAAGGCTGTTGGAAGCTTTTTCGCATATTTGTGATACCTTTGCGTCTAATTGTTCAGGATTAAGTTGTACAATCAAATACATGTTGCAAACTACTCAGCAAAATGAAATACATAAGATAAAGTTGTTTTCCACAACTTACTACCTAGGTTAAGTGTCGAAAGTGACAAATGAAAGAATTGATTCTTTCTTCATTCAAAACGCTGTTTAAGAGTACTTGGAAGTCTTGTGATACATGTGTGTTTAACTGTTCAGGGTTAAGTTGTACAGTCAAATAAATGTTAGCATACTACTCAGCATCATCAAAGACATAACATAAAATTGTTTTGCACCAGTTACTACATAGTTGAAGCGTTGAAACTTGCAAATGCAATAATTGATGCTTTCTCCTTTCAAAGAGCTGCTTTCAGAGTTAAGAAGTATTGAGATACATCTGCGTTTAACTGTTCAGGGTTAGGTTGTACAATCAAATAGATGTTACCAAACTACTCAGCATCATGAAATACATAACAAAATGTTATTTTCCACAAGTTACTACATAGATTAGTGTAGAAAGAGGCAAATGAAAGAATTGATGTATTCTACATTGAAAACGCTGTTTGAGAGTATTTGGACGTTTGTGATGTCCTTGCGTTTAACTGTTCAAGGTTAATTTGTATAATGAAATAAATGTTACCAGACAACTCATCATCCACAAATACATAACATAATGTTATTTTCCACAAGTTACTACATAGGTTAAGTGTCGAAAGTATCAAATGAAAGAATTCATGCACTCTCCATTTTGAACGTCGTTTAAGAGCATTTGGAAGTCTTGTGATACATTTGCTTTTAACTCTTCAGGGTTAAGTTGCACAGTCAAATAAATGTTACCATACTACTCAGCATCATGAACTACATAAGATAAAGTTCTTCGCACACGTTACTACATAGGTTCAGGTGTGGAAACTGGCAAATGCAGTAATTGATGCTTTCTGCTTGCAAAACGCTGTTTCAGAGAATTAAGAAGTTTTGAGATACATCTGCGTTTAACTGTTCAGGGTTAAGTTCTACAGTCAAATGAATGTTACTAAACGACTCAGCATCATGCAATACATAACATAAAGTTGTATTCCACAAGTTACTACTTTGGTTAATTGTAGAAAGTGTCAAATGAAAGAATAAATGCGTTCTCCGTTCAAAACGCTCTTTTAGCAAAATTGAAAATGTGTGATACATTTGCGTTTAATTGATCAGGATTAAGGTCTACAATCAAATATATTTTACCAAACTACTCCGAAAGATGAAATACATAATCTAAAGATGTTTTCCACAACTTACTACAGAGCTTAAATTTAGAAAGTGGCTAATGAAGATTTGATGATTTCTCCATTCAAAAGGCTTTCTCAAAGCATTTGGAGGTGTTGTGATACATCTGCGTTTAACCGTTCAGAGCTAAGTTGAAGAATCAAAACAACGTAACCAAACTACTCAGCAAGATGAAATACATAAGATGAAGTTGTTTTCCACAAGTTACTACATTGGTTCAGGCGTAGTAACTTGCAAATGCAATAATTGATGCTTTCTCGTTTGAAAACGCTCTTTCAGAGAATTACGAAGTATTGAGATATATCTGCGTTTAACTGTTCAGGGTTAGGTTGTACTATCAAATCAATGTTGCCAAACCACTCAGCATTATGAAATACATAACATAAAGTTGTTTTCACAAGTCACTACGTAGTTCAGGAGTGGAAACTGGCAAATGGAATAATTGATGATGTCTCGTTGCAAAATGCTGTTTCAGAGAATTAAGAAGTTTTGAGATACATCTGCGTTTAACTGTTCAGGGTTAAGTTCTACAGTCAAATGAATGTTACTAAACTGCTCAGCATCATGAAATACATAACATAAAGTTTTATTCCACAAGTTACTACATTGGCTAAGTGCAGAAAGTGGCAAATGAAAGAATAAATGCATTCTTTATTCAAAACGCTGTTTAAGCCAAATTGGAAATGTGTGATACATTTGCGTTGAATTGATCAGGATTAAGTTCTACAATAAAATAAATATTACCAAACTACTCAGAAACATGAAATACATAATCTATAGATGTTTCTCACAACTTACTGCAGAGGTTAAATATAGAAATTGTCTCATGAAAGAATTGATGGTTTGTCCATTCAAAACGCGTCTCAGAGAATTTGGAAGTGTGGTGATACATCGTCGTTTAACCGTTCAGAGCTAAATTGATGAATAAAAACAATGTTACCAAACTACTCAGCCTCATGATAAACATAACATAAAGTTATTTTCTAGAAGTTACTTCATAGGTCAAGTGAAGAAACTTGCCAAAGTAAGATTTGATGCTTTTTGCCTTCAAAATACGGTTTCAGAGAATTTTCAAGTGTTGTGATACATAATAGTTAAGTTAAAGAATCAAATAAATGTTACCAAACTATTCAGCATCATCAAATACATGCCATAAAGTTGTTTTCCACAAGATACTACTTAGGTTTAGTTTAGAAACTGGCAAATGAAAGAATTGTTCAGCGGTAAGTTGTACAATCCAATAAATGTAACCAAACTACTCAGCAAGGTGAAATACATAAGATGAAGTAGTTTTCCATAACTTACTACATAGGTTAAGTTTAGAGAGTTGCCAAAGAAAGAATTGAGGCTTTTTTCATTCACAATACGGTTTCAGAGATTTGGAAGTGTTGTGATAAATATGCGTTTAGCTGTTCAGGGTTAAGTTCTACAGTCAAATGAATGTTACCATACTACTCAGCATCATATAATACATAACATAAAGTTGTTAGTTTCAGTGTAGAAACTGGCAAATTAAATAATTGATGCTTTCTCTTTTCAAAACGCTGTTTCTGAGAATTAAGAAGTTCTGTGATACATCTACGTTAAAATGTTCAGGGTTACGTTGTACAATCAAATAAATGTAACAAACTACTCAGCCTCATGTAATACATAACATAAAGTTTTTTTCCACAAGTTACACAATGAAGGCGAGTGGAAGCAGACCAAGATCATGAACCCGTGGACCAATCAAAGTGGCAGGGTACAGTGTGTCTGAATCTCCAGTAACGAGATCAATGAACACCAGAGGGATAATTTTCCCACTGCCCGCTAACTCACAACCTAACTTTAAAGTGACACGGCGTCCATTGTCTTGGTCTGCAATTGCCAACAGAAAGGCCAAGATACCCAAGAGAATAGGACGATCCTTGAGAGCTGAGCCCTCCACGAGCGCAATTGCCCACCCTATTAAGATATGGATTCTGAAATAAGGCACGGATCGCAATGAAGGCGAGTGGAAGCAGACCAAGATCATGAACCCGTGGGCCAATCAAAGTGGTAGGGTACATTGAGACTGAATCTCCAGTAACGAGATCAATGAACACAAGAGGGATAATTTTCCCACTGCCCGCTAACAAACAACCTAACCTTAAAGTTACACGACGTTGTTTTTATTGCTCTGCAAAGCGCCAACAGAAAGGCCAAGATACCCAAGAGGCTAGAAGGATCCTTGAGAGCTGACCCAAGTTGGGATCACAGAAAACCAGAGCGAAATTAAACTGTGCCTACAGATTCCCTGCATAACTAACACATGGCCAAACCAGGGCCCCCAGCCTCCAAATCACAAATAATTTAATTAATTATAAACTATAGATAAAATCTTAATACAATAACACAAAACAAATGTAAAATAATGTATTGCCAAATAAAATAGCAATGCAGAATATGTAGTCCACAAATCAAAATGCAGAATATGTAGTCCACAAATAAAAATACAAGGGAGAGGGTCAGGACGACTCAATTCAAGGAATGGAGCACTCCTGATTTGACAATTAAAAGCAGACAGATAAACAATGGGCCGAATGGCCAAATTGCTGAGCAAACAAAGAAGGGGTTGCTTAGGACCATTTGCAGCCCATCTAGTAAACACAAGTATATCAGCTAGTGGCACCAGTATGTCTCAGTGAGGGGATCTGAATGGACCAGCACCCAAGCTGCAACAACCCAGGAGAGCAGATGACCAAATTAAAATTTAGATAATAAAATTAAAAAATAAAAATAAAAATTCAAAGTAGGCCCCCCCAGCCTGTCATTTAGGTGACCCTACTTATACACCCTACCCCCCCCACCACCCGCCCCCCAACAACAAAAACAATCAGCTTGCAACAAGTGAAGCCATTAACAACACCAGCTGACAGCAGCCAATCCTGAGATGGAATTTCAAAAAATAAATGCGAATCGACCAGCGAGGGTGGGGGAGAATCCTCCAGAAGGGAGAGGCGCAGCAGCCCACCTTTAAAAGAGCCCACCTAAACTTGTTAGACCTCTTTCCCTGACGAAGCTCGAGAGGAAGCGAAACTGGATTCTCTCCCAGTCGGGAAGAGTGCTTTTTACAAGCAAGCGGAGCACGCGAATTGATCGAACCCCAGGACAGACGGTAAGAACATTGTTGTGTGAACCGGTTAGAGCATAGATTTTCGATTGTCCACTTCATCTTGTACCGGGATAATGTGTGATAGGAGGCGAAGTAGGGGGGACCTGCGGTCACACGGCAGGCCCGACCGGTACCCGGGCAGTCACAGGAATCCAGGTTTACCCCGGGATTCTTTTTCCACCTCGTTTAGGATCATTTATAGAATAGCCCAGACTCTGCACCACCTCAGAGTCTTGGAAGGACAGAGCCGGCCACCGAGGGGGATCAGCAGGCAGGCACACAAATTGACTCATTTTATTAAAGCGGCCAACCCCAGCCAGGACACTCTGCGTAAATTGGCTGCAAACGCTGAGACCTGGGTCAAATAGACACACCAAACCTTAATTGAACATTACCAAATCAGCCTGCGTAATCTGGAGCAAAATTTGTTGGAATCGGACCTGACTGACCGGCTGCACGAGGCGGTCTCCAAAGCGATGATCTGGAATAAATGAAATTTACACGATAAATTCCAAATTAAAAAAGAGGTGGTCCAAAAACGTGTTTTTGATTTAATCTCCAGGTATGGGACGAAGCGACGGGTCAGTCTGCCGAACGGGGCAGATGGTTCCCGCGGGCGATCCCACAGCATTTCCGATGCCATCCCCACGTTTCCCCGGACCAGTCAACTCGCATCCCAGGGGATCGAGGGGAACAGACCCTCGACCTCCAGGGACGGCTTCTGGGTCGTGCGGAACCTAGCCCCCGTCCGACCCGATTCCCAAGGACACTCCGCCCCCGGCGCCGTACGTCCGACGGCACCCGAGCCAGTCAGGCGCCATGACCGAGTGGTCATCCGCCGGCTTGTCGACCGCGCGGTAGCCCAGCCCGCAGCCCCAGCCAGCAGCCCGCGGGAGTCGAGCCGCTACGGGACCGACCCGTGGAACGAAGGTGCCGGGTCGGACTGGAGCGCCACCCTGATGGCTGGCGCTTCTCGTCCCCAGAGGAAGGGGCGACCCAGAGAGTCGCCCCCAGCCCCGCCCACCGGTTCCGTGAGGCCGCAGCCAGGGCACCACGGGACCACCCAGAGCGCCGAGACCTCACCGGCAGGGCAGCCCGACCCCGCACCGCGAGGTACACGACCTTCTACCCCCGAGACACGGCAGGACGCCGAGTTGTCTTCCGGATCCGAGTTTTCCTAAGAGCCCGGCTCCCACACTTCCGAGATCCAGCCCGGGATTCTTCGGAACCCGAGTCCACCTCGGAGCCCACCTCCTCTCCGGCACAGGTGCAGACACGCAGGGGGACTCTGCGAGCTGGCACACGGGTGCAGAGAGGGACCCCCCTTGTCCCCGTAGGGCACGCACCCCGGGATCACAGCGGAACACAGCAGGATCCCAGCAACCAGGGGGAAATAAATAGGCACCCTAATTCTAAACAGAAGAACTTAAATCGGTGACTGTAATATCTCCAGGATTAAAAGGTGCCCTAACAAAGACTTGCAATTGGACAGCTATCCAGGAGCCAAATTCATTCACGCCACCCCTATCTTGGAGAGGTTAGAGCCACAGTTAGAGACTAAAAAGGTCATCCTCTCCCTTGGTCTAAATAACCGATCACAGAGACCACTAACTGCTACTAAACATCTTCCGAGACTACTGAAGATGGCTAGTGGGAAGTTTCCCAATGCCAGTATCTGGGTCCCTGAGACTAATTTCAGTCAGGCACTGCCAGACTCAGAACAGGTGACTCTCAGGCAGCTAAACGAATACATTAAAACTAAAAACTACATCCCAGCCATCCCTGCTAGACAGTTTAAAGTAGACCAGGACCATAGCCACTGTACGGAGAACACAGCGTTAAAGGTGGTTAAGGCGTGGATGCAGTCTTTAAACCAGAATGGAGACAAAGCCGAGAGGAAAGGTCCACGACTGGGAGAAACCATCGTGAACCTCTCCCGTACGTTTAAGCCCACCGAAACCCAGGCGAGGGTTCTGAACAGGGGTCTGACTTTTGTACCGACTGCTAAACTGCACAAAGAACAGATCTAGATGGATGTGGCTAAATTCTATAGACGACCTAAACAGCCTAAGGGTGCGACTGACAGGGCATCTGAACACGATTACAGGGCTTGAGCAGAGCAGACCTGTCAGCAGGGATTTCCAGCAGCACGGGATCCAGTCTTTAGAGATTCTGTGCCTGGAAACGAACCTGAACTGGTAAAAGAGATCAGAGAAGAAATAGATTGAGTTATTACAAACCCAGTCCCCAAAAGGTCTAAACGAAGTCTAAAAAAATCTGTAAAAAAATAACAAAAACAAAAATTTTTTTTAAAAATTGCACTATCGGGCCTAGTAATTTAGGCTTAAACATTTTAGAGTCACACGTTCCCTGTAAATTTGACTCTGACTGGGGACCCAATCCCAAAAAAAGATCTTCCCCCACTTCCCCCTCTACTGACATACACTCCCACACCCTCACGCCTGACCCAGACAGAACCCACCCACAATTGACCAGCTCACATATAGCACCACCTCATCCCACACACCTCCTGATACATTTAAGTTGGGGTCAAAGACAACTCGGCCCCCAACACAGAACAGGCAACACTCACCGCTTCTGACCACACACACACTCCTGTATTTTTCCCCCAGAACACTTAGCCCGGGTGTCAGCCGGCCCCCCCGACATAGCACATTCCATGTTCCACCCGCCACCAGCATTCATGCATCTCGATATACAGATCACAGACAGCTTCCTCACACAGACCAGCCAAAGGACACCCCTCTGGATCCCACATACACTCACGTACGTTCCCCCCAAACACTTTCAACTGGGTCCCGAATTCCCCACCACCTTCCCGAGCCCCTTGCCCTAAACATAACATTCACCACCACCATCCCCTCGCCCCTTCCCCTAATCCTAACATTAAACAAGGCCAGCCAACAACCGAGTAACCCAAACCAACACCCCGACTAGCCCACGACACCCCAGTAGGGTATCCTAACCCTAATCCTTAGGTCCCCTAAGTCTAACCCTACCCTCCCAAATTCACCACCACCCCTCCTTGCCCCTTCCCCTAAACCTAACATTACAAAAGCCTAACCAACAGCCCGACTAACCCAAACCAACACCCCACTACGTCAACCAAATGCTAATCCTTAGGTCACCCTAAACCTAACCCTACCCTCCCAAATTCACCAGCACCTCCACCAGCCCCTTCCCCTAAACCCAACATTACACAAGCCTAGACAACACGCCGACTAACCCAAACCATCTCCCCGACGAACCCAAACCAACACCCCACCAGCGTATCCTAACCCTAATCCTTAGGACTCCTAAGCCTAACCCTACCCTCCCAAATTCACCACCAACTCCACTGGACGCTTCCCCGAAACCTAACATTACACAAGCCTAGCGAACACCCCGACTAACCCAAACCAACACCCCGACAATTGCACTCGACACCCCACTACGGTTTCCTAACCCTAATCCTTATGTCCCCTAAGCCTAACCCTACACTCCCAAATGCACTACCACCTCCCCGAGCCCATTCCCCTAAACCTAACATTACACAAGCCTAGCCAACACCCCGACAAACCCAGGCCAACAGCCCGATTAACCCTTAACGACACGCCCACTAGTAAAAAACCCTCCACCAGCACAATTTCCCACCTTATTAAGATATGGATTATGGAATAAGGCACAGATCGCAATGAAGGCGAGTGAAAGCAGACCAAGATCATGAACCCGTGGGCCAATCAAAGTGGCAGGGTACAGTGAGACTGAATCTCCAGTAACGAGATCAATGAACACAAGAGGGATAATTTTCCCACTGCCCGCTAACTCACAACCTAACCCAAGATCATGAACCCGTGGGTCAATCAAAGTGGCAGGGTACAGTGAGACTGAATCTCCAGTAACGAAATAAATGAACACAAGAGGGATAATTTTCCCACTGCCCGCTAACTCACAACCTAACCCAAGATCATGCACCCGTGGGGTTCTTCAAAGTAGCAGGGTACAGTGAGACTGAATCTCCAGTAACGAGATCAATGAACACAAGAGGGATAATTTTCCCACTGCCCGCTAACTCACAACCTAACGTGAAAGTGACACAGGTCTCATTTGTTTGGTCCGCGAAGCGCCAAACGAAAGGCCAAGATACCCAAGAGGCAAGAATGATTCTTGAGAGCTGAGCCCAAGTTGGAATCACAAAAACCAGAGCGAATTTAAACTGTGCCTACAGAGTCCCTGCATAACTAACACATGAGCTGAGCCAAAGCTGGGATCAGAGACAACCAGAGCGACCTTAAACTGTGCCTACAGATTCCCTGCAGGACTAACACAAGCCCAAATCCAGGGTCCCCATCCTCCAAATCACAAATAATTTAATTAATTGTAAATTATAGATAAAATATTAATACAATAACACAAAACAAATTTAAAATAATGTATTGTCAAATTGAAACTGATGTATTGGCAAGTAAAACAGTAATGCAGAATATGTAGTCCACAAATAAAAATACAAGGGAGAGGGTCAGGACTACTCAATTCAAAGAATGGAGCACTCCTGATCTGACAATTAAAAGCAGACAGATAAACAATGCGCTGAATGGCCAAATTGCTGTGCAAACAAAGACCATTTGCAGCCCATCTAGTCAACACAAGCACTTCAGCCAGTGGCACCAGCAGGTCTCAGTGAGGTGATCTTAATGGACCCCCACCCAAGCTGCAACAATATAGTAGAGTAGATGACCAACTTAAAATTCACAAGTTTTAGCAAGTAAAATTAAAAAAATAAAAATAAAAACTCATAAACTAGGGCCCCAGCCTGTGAGTTAGGTGTCCTTACTTTCAAACCCCACCACCCCCCAACAAAAACAAACAGTTTGCAACAACTGAAAGCATTAGCAACACCAGCTGACAGCAACCAATCCTGAGATGGAATTTCAAAAATTAACTGCAAATGGACCAGTGAGGGTGGGGGAGAATCCTCCAGAAGGGAGGGGCGCAGCAGCCCACGTTTAAAAGAGCCCAACTAAAATTGTTAGACCTCTTTCTCTGACGAAGCTCGAGAGGAAGCGAAACTAGATTCTCTCCCAGTCTCCCTAAACCTAACATTACACAAGCCCAGCCAACACCTCGACGAACCCAAACCAACAGCCCGACTAACCCACTCGACACCCCACTAGGGTATCCAAACCCTAATCCTCAGGTCCCCTCGACTAACCCTACCACCCCAAATTCACCACCACTTCCCCGAGCCCCTTCCCCTAAACCTCACCCTACACAAGCCTAGCCAACACCCCGAGTAAACCAAACCAACAGCCCGACTAACCCACTCGACACCCCACCAGGCTATCCTAACCCTAATCCTTAGGTCCCCTAATAATAACCCTACCCTCCCAAATTTACCACCACCTCCCCTAGCCCCTTCCCCTAAACCTAACATTATACAAGCCTAGCCAACAGCCCGACTAACCCAAACCAACACCCCGACCAACCCGCTCGACACCCACCTAGGCTATCCTAACCATAATCCTAAGGCCCCCTAAGCCTGTTACCCTCCCAAATGCACCACCAACTCCCCTAGACCCTTCCCCTAAACCTAACATTACACAAGCCTAGCCAACACCCCGACAAACCCAAGCCAACAGCCCGATTAACCCTGACCAACACCTCAGCCCGATTAACCCTTACCGACACGCCCACTAGGCAAAAACCCTCCACCAGCACAATTTCCCACCCTATTAAGATATGGATTCTGGAATAAGGCACAGATCGCAATGAAGGCGAGTGGAAGCAGACCAAGATCATGAAGCCGTGGGCCAATCAAAGTGGCAGGGTACAGTGAGACTGAATCTCCAGTAACGAGATCAATGAACACAAGAGGGATAGTTTTCCCAGTGCCCGCTAACTATCAACCTAACCCTAAACAGCTTCAGAGACGACTGAAGATGGCTAGTGGGATATTTCCCAATGCCAGTATCTGGGTCCGTGAGATCAATTTCAGTCAGGCACTGCCAGAGTCAGAACAGGTGACTCTCAGGCAGCTAAACGAACACATTAAAACTAAAAACTATATCCCAGCCATCCCTGCTAGACAGTTTAAAGTAGGCCAGGACCATATCCACTGGACGGAGAACACAACCTTAAAGGTGGATAAGGCGTGGATGCAGTCTTTGAACTAGAATGGAGACAAAGCCGAAAGAGGCAAGGTCCACGACTGGGAGAAACCATCGTGAACCTCTCCCGTATGTTTCACCCCACCGAAACCCAGGCGAGGGTTCTGAACAGGGGTCTGACTTTTGTACCGGCTGCAAAACCACAAAGCACAGATCCAGATGGATGTGGCTAAATTCTACAGACGAACTAAGCAGCCTAAGGGTGTGATCTACAGGTCACCTGAGCACGATGACAGGGCTTGAACAGAGCAGTCCTGTCAGCAGGGTTTTCCAGCAGCACGGGATCCAGTCTTTAGAGATCCTGTGCCTGGAAACGAACCTGAACTGGTAAAAGAGATCAGAGAAGAAATAGATTGAGTTATTATAAACCCACTCCCCAAAAGGTCTAAACGAAGTCTTAAAAAATCTGTGAAAAAATAACAAAAACAAAAAAATTATTTAAAAAATTCAGAATCGGGCCGAGTAAATTATACAATCAGATTAGAGTCACACGTTCCCTGTAAATTTGACTCTGACTGGGGACCCAATCCCAAAAAAAGATCTTCCACCAATTCCCCCTCAACTGACATACACTCCCACACCCTCACACCCTGACCCAGACAGAACCCACCCACAATAGACCAGCTCACATGTACCACCCCTCATTCCACACACCTGCAGATACATTTAAGTTGGGGTCAAAGACAAATCTTGTCCCCAAACACAGACCAGGCAACTCTCACCGCTTCTGACCACACACACGCTACCGTATTTTTTCCCCCAGAACACTTAGCCCGGGTGTCAGCCGGCTCCCCCGACACAGCATATTCCATGTTCCACCCCCCACCAGCATACATGCATCCCGATATACAGATCGCGGAGAGCTTCCTCACACAGACCAGCCAACCGGCACCCCTCTGTATCCCACATACACTCAAGTACGTGCCCCCAAACACTTACAACCGGGTCCCGAATTTACCACCACCTTCCCGAGCCCCTTGCCCTAAACCTAACATTCACCACCAACATTCCCCTCACCCCTTCCCCTGAACCTAACATTACACAAGCCTACCCAACACCCCGACTAACCCAAAGCAACACCCCGAATAACCCACTCGACACCCCACTAGGGTCGTAATCCTAATCCTTAGGTCCCCTAAGCCTAACCCTAACCTCCCAAATTCACCACCACCTCCCCTAGCCCCTTCCCCTAAACCTAACATTACACAACCTTAGCCAACACCCCGACTAACCCAAACTAACAGCCCGATTAACGCTTGCCGACCCCCCTCATAGCTTATCCTAACCCTATTCCTAAGGCCACCTTCGCCTATCGCTACCCTCCCAAATTCACCACCACCTTCCCTGGCCCCTTCCCCTAAACCTAACATTACACAAGCCTAGCCAACACCCCAACAAACCCAAGCCAACAGCCCGATTAAACCTTACCGACACGCCCACTAGGCAAAACCCTACACGAGCACATTTTCCCACACATGGATTCTGGAACAAGGCACAGATCGCAATGAAGGCGAGTGGAAGCAGACCAAGATCATGAACCCGTTGGCCAATCAAAGTGGCAGGGTACAGTGAGACTGAATCTCCAGTTATGAGAGCAATGAACACAAGAGGGATAATTTTCCCACTGCCCGCAAACTCACAACCTAAGTTGAGAGTGACGTGGGTCTCACTTTCTTGGTCCGTAAAGCGCCAACCGAAAGGCCAAGATAACCAAGAGGCGAGGATGATCCTTGAGAGCTGAGCCCAAGTTGGGAATACAAAAACCAGAGCGACTTTAAACTGTGCCTACAGATTCCCTGCAGAACTAACACATGCCCGAATCCTGGGTCCCCAGCCTCCAAATCACAAATAATTTAATTAATTGGAAATTATAGATAAAATCTTAATATAATGCACAAAACAAATTTAAAATAATATATTGGCAAATTTAAACTAATGTATTGGCAAATAAAATAGCAATGCACAACAAATTTAAAATAATGTATTGGGAAATTTAAACTAATGTATTGCCAAATAAAATAGCAATGCAGAATAAGGAGTCCACAAATCAAAAATAGAAGGGAAAGGGCCAGGACTACTCAATTCAAAGAATGGAGCACTCTTGATCTGACAATTAAAAGCAGACAGATAAACAATGGGCCGAATGGCCAAATTGCTGAGCAAACGAACAAGGGGTTGCTTAGGACTATTTGCAGCCCACCTAGTAAAAACAAGTACATCAGCCAGTGGCACCAGCATGTCTCAGTGAGGTGATCTTAATGGACACCCACCCAAGCTGCAACAACCCAGTAGAGCAGATGACCAAATTAAAATACATAAATTCATAAGTTAGATAGTAAAATTAAAAAATAAAAATAAAAACTCATAAACTAGGGCCCCCCAGCCTGTCAGTTAGATGCCCTTACTTTCAAACACCACCCCCCAACCCCCTCCAATAAAAACTATCAGTTTGCAACAAGTGAAGCCATAAGCAACACCAACTGACAGCAGCCAATCCTGAGATGGAATTTCAAAAAAATAACTGCAAATCGACCAGTGAGGGTGGAGGAGAATCCTCCAGAAGGGAGGGGCGCAGCGGCCCACCTTTAAAAGAGCTCACCTAAACTTGTTAGCCCTCTTTTCCTGACGAAGCTCGAGAGGAAGCGAAACTGGATTCTCTCCCAGTCGGGAAGAGTGCTTTTCACAAGCGAGCGGAGCACGCGAATTGATCGAACCCCAGGACAGACGGTAAGCACATCGTTGTGTGAACCGGTTAGAGCATAGATTTTCGATTGTCCACTTCATCTTGTACCGGGATAATGTGTGATAGGAGGCGAAGTAGGGGGGACCTGCGGTCACACGGCAGGCCCGGACGGTACCCGGGCAGTCACAGGAATCCAGGGGTACCACGGGATTCTTTTTCCACCTCGGTGAGGATCATTTATAGAATAGCCCAGACTCTGCACCACCTCACAGTATTGGAAGGACAGAGCCGGCCACCGAGGGGGATCAGCAGGCAGGCACACAAATTGACTCATTTTATTAAAGCGGCCAACCCCAGCCAGGACACTCTGCGTAAATTGGCTGCAAACGCTGAGACCTGGGCCAAACAGACACACCAAACTTTAATTGAACATTACCAAATCAGCCTGCGTAATCTGGAGCAAAATTTGTTGGAATCGGACCTGACTGACCGGCTGCACGAGGCGGTCTCCAAAGCGATGATCTGGAATAAACGAAATTTACAAGATAAATTCCAAATTAAACAGAAGTGGTCCAAAAACGTGTTTTTGATTTAATCTCCAGGTCTGGGCCGCAGCGACGGGCCAATCTGCCGAACGGGGCAGATGGGTCCCGCGGGCGATCCCGCACCGTTCCCGATGCCGTCCCCACGCTTCCCCGGACCAGGCAACCCGCATCCCAGGGGAGCGAGGGGAACAGACCCTCGACCTCCAGGGACGGCTTCTGGGTCGCGCGGAACCGCCCCCCTCCCACCCGACTCCCGGGGACACGCCGCCCCCGGCGCGGTCCGTCCGACGGCACCCGATCCAGTCAGGTGGCATCCCCGAGTGGTCATCCGCTGGCTGGTGGACCGCGCGGTAGCCCAGCCCGCAGCCCCAGCCAGCAGCCTGCGGGAGCCGAGCCGCTCCGGGACCGACCCGTGGAACGAAGGTGCCGGGTCGGACTGGAGCGCCGCCCTGAAGGCTGGGCCCCTCGTTCCCAGGGGAAGGGGCGACCCAGAGAGTCGCCCCAAGCCCCGTCCACTTGTTCCGTGAGGCCGCAGCCAAGGCTCCCCGGGACCACCCACAGCGCCGAGACCTCACCGGCAGGGCAGCCTGGCCCGGGACCGCGAGCTACTCGACCCTCCACCCCCGCGACCCGGCAGGACGCCGAGTTCTCCTCCGGATCCGAGTTTTCCTCGGAGCCCGGCTCCCCCACTTCCGAGATCCAGTCCGGGCTTTCCTCGGAACCCGAGTCCACCTCGGAGCCCCGCTCCCCTCCCGCCCAGGTGCAGACACGCAGGCGGACTCTGCGAGCTAGCACCCGGGTGCAGAGAGGGACCCCCTACCCCCGTAGGTCACGCACCCCGGGATCACAGCGGAGCACAGCAGGATCCCAGTAACCAGGGGGAAATAACAAGGCACCCTAATTCTAAACAGAAGAATTTAAATTGGAGACTGAGGCCAAATAAACCTATCCTAATCATCAGTGACTGTAATATCTTCAGGATTAGAAGGTGCCCTAACAAAGACTTGCAATTGGACAGATATCCAGGAGACAAAGTAATTCACGCCACCGCTATCTTGGAGAAGTTAGAGCCACAGTTAGAGACTAAAAAGGTCATCCTCTCCCTTGGTCTAAATAACCGATCACAGAGACCACTAACTGCTACTAAACAGCTTCCGAGAAGTTTCCCAATGCCATTATTTGGGTCCCTGAGATCAATTTCAGTCAGGCTCTGCCAGAGTCAGAACAGGTGACTCTCAGGCAGCCAAACGAATACATTAAAACTAAAAACTACATCCCATCCATCCCTGCTAGGCAGTTTAAAGTAGGCCAGGACCATATCCACTGTACGGAGAACACAGCCTTAAAGGTGGTTAAGGCGTGGATGCAGTCTTTAAACTAGAATTGAGACAAAGCCGAGAGAGGCAAGGTCCACGACTGGGAAAAACCATCGTGAACCTCTCCCGTACGTTTAAGCCCACCGAAACCCAGGCGAGGGTTCTGAACAGGGGTCTGACTTTTGTACCGACTACTAAACTCCACAAAGAACAGATCCAGATGGATGTGGCTAAATTCTATAGACGACTTATACTAGCAGACCACTTTGGGGCCTCAGGCTCGGGGAGGACTCCCTTCACTCCTTCCTCAGACTGGATGCCAGAGATGAGGGAGAATTCACCTGAAATCTTCGAATTTGATGGAGAAGTGACCAGAGCCATTGAAAGGGTAGCCGAGGTTAAAGATAAGCCGAACCTAGCTAGGAAAGAGAGAACGGCCCCTAGAGAACTTAAAGAGGATAAAGAGATTGTCACTAAACCGGCAGATAAGGGGAGCAGTATAGTCATTATGGACAGGCAGCAATACCTACTCTAGGCACACAGACAGTTAAACAACACAGAACACTACACTAAACTGACAGAGCCCATGTACTTGTAAACACAACAGGAGATCAGAGACATTCTAGAGGAGCTGCGAAGGGGTATGCGCATCAACCAGAAACAATTTCCATACCTGACAGGGACACAAGCCCGGGCGAGAAACTTTTACATTCTCCACAAAATACACAAGCAGGCTGACACTTGGACCGTACCCGGAGAATACATTGGCTCCTTCCTGAATCCACTGTCACAGAGACACCCCAGTTACATCAAAGACACGTACCACTTTGTCCAGATAGTCAATTCCCTCTCAGTGCCCCTCGACAGCATACTCTTCACCATGGACATCGAAAACCTGTACACGAATATAGAGACGGACAGGGGCATCGAGGCAGTCAGAGAGGTCCTGCAGAAATACCCAGACGCTGAGAGGTCAGACGAGGCTTTGATGAAACTCCTGCGGCTGAGCCTGACAAAGAATGACTTTGAATTCAATGATGAATTCTACATGCAGGTCAAAGGCACGGCAATGGGGAAGAAATTTGCCTCTGTCTACGCCAACATAAATATGGCAAAGTGGGAGGAGACAGTCTTCCCGAAATGCCCCCAAAAACCCCTGTGCCTCCACAGATATCTAGATGACATCTGGGGTGTCTGGACACATTCTGAGAGAGAGTTAGAGGAATTCATCCAAATCCTGAACACCCATCACCCCTCCATAAAAGTGAAGGCCGTCACTAGTAGAGAGAAAGTGGATTTCCTAGACACCACCGTTTTTAAACTAGCAGCAGAAAATGGTGGACAGAAACTAGCGACTAAATTCTTTTTCAAGCCGACAGACACCCACACCCTCCTGCACACGGCGAGCCATCACCCCAAACACACCTTCAGGGGCATCGTCAAAAAAACAACTGAGCCGCTTCCACCGTATTTGCAGCAGGGAGGAGGATTTCAAGCAGGCTACGACTATTCTCTACACTGCTCTTGGACAGAGAGATTACACCAAACGCAGACTCAAACACATCAAATCCGATTTCCTGAGAGGCCTGAGAGACCCCAGGGGGCAGAAAAGGGCAATAGCCAAGCTACCACTGATAACAGGGTACAGCAGGAAGGCCATCGATATCCACACACTAGTTAAAGCCATTTCCGACAACTGAAGGGAGAGGTGAGCTCACTGGGGGCATACACGATAGTGTCAGCTTTTAAAAGGGCCAAGAATCTGAGAGACCTATTAGTTAGTAGCAAACTGTACACAGCCCCAAACTGTGGCGGGAGACACTGCAGAGCATGTAAACATTTAAAAATAGCAAAAAGCATCCACAACAGAGCGACAGGAAAATGGGCAGGGATAGAGCAGAGGATAACCTGTGGGCAGGAAAATGTAGTCTATGCCATCCAGTGTAAAGAGTGCCACATCTTATACATAGGGGAAACAGGTAACAGCCTAAGGGTGCGACTGACAGGGCACCTGAGTACGATTACAGGGCAAGAGCAGAGCAGACCTGTCAGCAGGCATTTCCAGCAGCACGGGATCCAGTCTTTAGAGATCCTGGGCCTGGAAACGAACCTGAACTGGTCAAGCTCCCAGAAAAAGAGAGCAGAGAAGAAATGGATTGAGTTATTACAAACCCACTACCCAAACGGTCTAAACCAAGTCTAAAAAAATCAGTAAAAAAAATAATAAAAACAAAAAATATTTTAAAGAAGTTCAGAACCGGGCCTAGTAAATTAGGTTTAAGCAGATTAGGATCACACGTTCCCAGTGAATTTGACTCTGACTGGGGACCCAATCCAACAAAAAGATCTTCCCCCTATTCCCTCTCAACTGACATACACTCCCACACCCTCCCACCCTGACCCAGACAGAACCCACCCCCAAGGGACCGGCTCACATGTACCACCCCCTCATCCCATACACCTCCCGATACATTTACGTTGGGGTCAAAGACAACTTTGTCCCCCAACACAGACCAGGCAATACTCAACCCTTCCGACCACACACACACACGCGCGTATTTTTTTCCCCAGAACACTGAGCCCAGGTGTCAGCCTGCAGGACACAGCACATTCCATGTTCCACCCCCAGCCAGCCGACATGTATCCCGATATACAGATCGCGGACAGCTTCCTCACACATACCAGCCAACGGATCCCACATGCACTCACGTACGTTCCCCCCCAAACACTGACAACCTAGTCCCGTATTCACCACCACCTTCCCGAGCCCCTTGCCCTACACCTAACATTCACCACCACCATTCCCCTCGCCCCTTCCCCGAAACCTAACATTACACAAGCCTGGCCAACACCCCGACTAACCCAAACCAACACCCGACTAACCCACTCGACACCCCACTAGGGCATCCTAACCTTAATCCTTAGGTCCCCTAATCCTAACATACACTCCCAAATTCACCACCACCTCCCCAACCCCTTCCCCTAAAACTAACATTACACAAGCCTAGCCAACACCCCGACTAACCCAAGACAAAAGCCCGACTAGCCCATGCCGACACCCCCCAGGGTATCCTAACCCTAATCCTAAAGCCCCCTAAGCCTAACCCTCCCCTCCCAAATTCACCACCACCTCCCCTAGCCCCTTCCCCTAAACCTAACACCACAGAAGCCTAGCCAACACCCCGACTAACACAAGCCAACAGCCCGATTAACACTTGCCGACACCCCCAGGGTATCCTAACCCTAATCCTAAAGCCCTCAAATTTAACCCTACCCTCCCAAATTCAAACTCAGCTCCATTAGCCCCTTGCCTGAAACATAACATTACACAAGCCAAGCCAACACCCCGACTAACCCAAGCCAACAGCCCGATTAACCCTTACCGACACGCACGAGGTAAATACCCTCCACGAGCACAATCGCCCACCCTATTAAGATAAAGGATTCTGAAATAAGGCACAGATCGCAATGAAGGCGAGTGGTACCAGACCAAGATCATGAATCTGGGGGCCAATCAAAGTGGCAGGGTACAGTGAGACTGAATCCCCAGTAACGAGATGAATGAACACAAGAGGGATAATTTTCCCACTTCCCACTAACTAACAACCTAACCCTACGCTTTCAAATTCATCACCATATTCCCATAGCCTCTTCCCCTAAACGTAACATTACACAAGCCTAGCCAACACCCCGACTAACCCAAACCAACACCCCGACTGACCGACTCGACACCCCACTAGGGTATCCTAACCCTAAACATTAGGTCCCCTAAACCTAACGCTACCCTACTAAATAAACCACCACCTCCCCTAGCCCCTTGCCCTAAACCTAACATGACACAAGCCTTGCCAACACCCCGACTAATTCAAACCAACACCCCGACTAACCCACTCGTCACCCCACTAGGGTGCCCTAACCCTAAAGCTTAGGTCCCCAAAACTAACCCTACCCTCCCAAATTCACCACCACCTCTCCTAGCCCCTTCCGCTAAACCTAACATTACACAAGCCTAGCCAACACCCCAACAAACCCAAGCCAACAGCCCGATCACCCTGACCGACACCCCAGCTCCATTAATCCTTACCGACACGCCCACTACGCAAAACCCTCCACCAGCAAAATTTCCCACCCTATTAAGATATGGATTCTGGAATCAGGCACAGATCGCAATGAAGACGAGTGGAAGCAGACCAAGATCTTGAACCCGTGGGACAATCAAAGTGGCAGAGCACAGAGAGACTGAATCTCCAGTAACGAGATCAATGAATACAAGAGGGATGATTTTCCCACTGCCCGCTAACTCACAACCTAACCACGTCCCCCATCCCCTTTCGCGTACCCAACATTACACAGGCCTAACCAACACCCCGAATAACCAAAACCAACACCCCGACTAACTCACTCGACACCACTACAGTACCCTAACCCTAATCCTTAGGTCCCACCAGCCTAACCCTACTCTCCCAAATTCACCACCACCTTCCCGAGCCCCTTCCCGAAACCTAACGTTACACAAGCCTAGCCAACACCCCGACGAACTCAAACCAACACCCCGACTAACCCAAACCAACACTCCACTAGGGTATCCTAACCCTAATCCTTAGGTCCCCTAAGTCTAACCCTACCCTCCCAAATTCACCACCACCTCCCCTAGCCCCGTTCCCTAAACGTAACATTACGCGCCAAGCCAACACCCCGACTAACCCAAACCAACAACCCGACTAACCCACTCCACACCCCACTAGGGTGTCCTAACCCTCATCCTTAGGTCCCCAAAGCCTAACGCTACCCTCCCAAATTAACCACCACCTCCCCTAGCTCCTTGCCCTAAACCTAACATTACACAAGCCTAGCCAACACCCCGAAAATAGCAATGCAAAACGAGCAAACAGCCCGATTAACCCTGACCGACACCCCAGCTCGATTAACCCTTACGAACACGCCCACTAGACAAAACCCTCCACCAGCAGATTGTCCCACCCTATTAAGATATGGATTCTGGAATAGGCATAGATCGCAATGAAGGCGAGTGGAAGCAGACGAAGATCATGAACCCGTGGGCCAATCAAAGTGGCAGGGTACAGTGAGACTGAATCTCCAGTAACGAGATCAATCAACACAAGAGGGATAATTTTCCCACTGCCGCTTAACTCACAACCTAACCTGAAAGTGACACGATTCTAATTTTCTTGTTCCGCAAAGCGCCAACCGAAAGGCCAAGACACCCAAGAGGCGAGGATGATCCTTGAGAGCTGAGCCCAAGTTGGGAACACAAAACCCAGAGCGACTTTAAACTGTGCCTACAGATTCCCTGCATAACTAGCACATGAGCTGAGCCCAAGTCGGGTTCAGAGACAACAAGAGCGACCTTAAACTGTGCCTACAGATTCCCTGCAGGACTAACATATGCCCGAATCCTGGGTCCCCAGCCTCCAAATAACAAATAATTTAATTAATTGGAAATTATAGATAAAATCTTAATATAATGCACAAAACAAATTTAAAATAATGTATTGGCAAATTTAAACTAATGTATTGGCAAATAAAATAGCAATGCAAAACAAATTTAAATCATGTATTGGCAAATTTAAACTCATGTATTGCCAAATAAAATAGCAATGCAGAATATGGAGTCCACAAATAAAAAATAGAAGGGAGAGGGTCAGGACTACTCAATTCAAAGAATGGAGCACTCTTGATCTGACAATTAAATGCAGACAGATAAACAATGAGCCGAATGGCCAAATTGCTGAGGAAACGAACAAGGGGTTGCTTAGGACCATTTGCAACCCATCTATTAAAGGCAAGTACATCAGCCAGTGGCACCAGCATGTCTCAGTGAGGTGATCTTAATGGACACCCACCCAAGCTGCAACGACCCAGTAGAGCAGATGACCAAATTAAAATTCATAAATTATAGTAAAATTAAAAAAATAAAAATAAAAACTCATAAACTAGGGCCCCTAGCCTGTCAGTTAGTTGTCCTTACTTTCACACCCCACCCCCCCAACCCCACCCCGAACGAAAAATAATTTTGCTAGAAGTGAAGCCATTAACAACACCAGCTGACAGCAGCCAATCCTGAGATGGGATTTCAAAAAATGACTGCAAATCGACCAGTGAGGGTGGGGGAAAATCCTCCAGAAGGGAGGGGCGCAGCAGCCCACCTTTAAAAGAACCGGTTAGAGCATAGATTTGCGATTGTCCACTTCACCTTGTACCGGGATATTGTGTGATAGGAGGCGAACGAGGGGGGGCCTGCGGTCACACGGCAGGCCCGACCGGTACCCGGGCAATCAAAGGAATCCAGGGATACCACGGGATTCTTTTTCCACCTCGGTGAGGATCATTTATAGAATAGCCCAGACTCTGCACCACCTCACAGTATTGGAAGGACAGAGCCGGCCACCGAGGGGGATCAGCAGGCAGGCACACAAATTGACTCATTTTATTAAAGCGGCCAACCCCAGCCAGGACACTCTGCGTAAATTGGCTGCAAACGCTGAGACCTGGGCCAAACAGACACACCAAACTTTAATTGAACATTACCAAATCAGCCTGCGTAATCTGGAGCAAAATTTGTTGGAATCGGACCTGACTGACCGGCTGCACGAGGCGGTCTCCAAAGCGATGATCTGGAATAAACGAAATTTACACGATAAATTCCAAATTAAAAAAGAGGTGGTCCAAAAACGTGTTTTTGATTTAATCTCCAGGTCTGGGCCGCAGCGACGGGCCAGTCTGCCGAACGGGGCAGATGGGTCCCGCGGGCGATCCCACACCGTTCCCGATGCCGTCCCCACGCTTCCCCGGACCAGGCAACCCGCATCCCAGGGGAGCGAGGGGAACAGACCCTCGACCTCCAGGGACGGCTTCTGGGTCGCGCGGAACCTATCCCCCGCCCTACCCGACTCCCAAGGACGCGCCGCCTCCGGCGCGATCCGTCCGACGGCACCCGACCCAGTCAGGTGGCATCCCCGAGTGGTCATCCGCCGGCTGGAGGACCTCGCGGTAGCCCAGCCCGCAGCCCCAGCCAGCAGCCCGCGGGAGTCGAGCCGCTCCGGGACAGACCAGTGGAACGAAGGTGCCGGGTCAGACTGGAGCGCCGCCCTGAAGGCTGGCCCCCCTCGTCCCCAGTGGAAGGGGCGACCCAGAGTGTCGCTCCCAGTCCCGTACACCGGTTCCGTGAGGCCGCAGCCAGGGCACCGCGGGACCACCCAGAGCGCCGAGACCTCACCGGCAGGGCAGCCCGGCCCCGAACCACGAGGTACCCGACCCTCTACCCCCGACACCCGGTGAAGAACCCCGAGTTCTCCTCCGGATCCGAGTTTTCCTCGGAACCCGGCTCCCCCACTTCCGAGATCCAGTCTAGGCTTTCCTCGGAACCCGAGTCCACCTCGGAGCCCCGCTCCCCTCCGTCCCAGGTGCAGACATGCAGGCGGACTCTGCGAGCTGGCACACGGGTGCAGAGAGGGACACCCCCTACCCCCGTAGGTCACACACCCCGGGACCCACAGTGCCACAGCGGAGTATAGCAGGATCCCAGCAACCAGGGGGAAATAACTAGGTCCCTAATTCCAAACAGAAGAATTTAAATTGGAGACTGAGGCCAAATAAACCCATCCTAATCATCGGTTACTCTAATATCTCCAGGATTAAAAGGTGCCCTAACAGAGACTTGCAATTGGACAGCTCTCCAGGAGCCAAATTCATTCACGCCACCGCTATCTTGGAGACGTTAGAGCCACAATTAGAGACTAAAATGGTCATCCTCTCCGTTTGTCTAAATAACCGATCGCAGAGACCCCTAAATGCTACTAAACAGCTTCAGAGACTACTGAAGATGGCTAGTGGGAAATTTCCCAATGTCAGTATCTGGGTCCCTGAGATCAATTTCAGTCAGGCACTGCCAGAGTCAGAACAGGTGACTCTCAGGCAGCTAAACGAATACATTAAAACTAAAAACTGCATCCCAGCCATCCATGCTAGGCAGTTTAGAGTAGACCAGGACCATATCCACTCTACGGAGAACACAGCCTTAAAGGTGGTTAAGGCGTGGATGCAGTCTTTAAATCAGAATGGAGAAAAAGCCGAGAGAGGCAAGGTCCACGACTGGGAGAAACTATCGTGAACCTCTCCCGTACGTTTAAGCCCACCGAAATGCAGGCGAGGTTTCTGAACAGGGTTCTGACTTTTGTACCGACTGCAAAACACCACAAATAACAGATCCAGATGGATGTGGCTAAATTCTATAGACGACTTATACTAGCAGGCCACTTTGGGGCCTCAGGCTCATGTAGGACTCCCTTCACTCCTCCCTCAGACTGGATGCCAGAGATGAAGGAGATTTCACCTGAAATCTTCTACTTTGAGAAAGAAGTGACCAGAAGGATGGAAAGGGTAGCCGAGGTTAAAGGTAAGCCTCACCTAACTGGGAAAGAGAGAGCGGCCCTTAAAGAGAATAAAGAGATTGTCATTAAACCGGCGGATAAGGGGAGCAGTACAGTCATCATGGACAGGCAGAAATAGAGCAGAGCATACCTGTCAGCCAGCATTTTCAACAGCAGGGGATCCAGTCTTCAGGGATCATGTGCCTGGGAACGAACCTGAACTGGTCAAGATCCCAGAGAAAGAGAGCAGAGCAGAAATGGATTGAGTTATTACAAACCCACTCCCCAAACGGTCTAAACCAAGTCTAAAAATATCAGAAAAAAAAATAAAAAAACTTTTTTTAAAAAATAATTCAGAATCGGGCCAAGTAAATTAGGCTTAAACAGATTAGAGTCACACGTTCCCTGTAAATTTGACTCTGACTGGGGACCCAATCCCCAAAAAAAGATCTTCCCCCACTTCCCCCTCAACTGACATACACTCCCACACCCTCACACCCTGACCCAGACAAAACCCTCCCACAATAGACCAGCTCACATGTACCACCCCCTCATCCCACACACATCCCGATTCATTTAAGTTGGGGTCAAAGACAACTCTTGTCCCCCAACACAGACCAGGCAACACTCACCGCTTCTGACCACACACACACTCCCCTATTTTACCCCAGAACACTTAGCCCAGGTGTCAGCCGGCTCCCCCGATACAGCACATTCCATTTCCACCCCCCGCCAGCATACATGCATCCCGATGTACAGATCGCAGGCAGCTTCCTCACACAGACCAGCCAACGGGCACCCCTCTGGATCCCACATACACTCACGTACGTTCCCCCAAAACACTTACAACCGGATCCCGAATTCACCACCACCTTCCCGAGCCCCTTGCCCTAAACCTAACATTCACCACCACCATTCCCCTCGCCCCTTCCCCTAAACCTAACATTACACAAGCCTAGCCAACCCCCCGACTAACCCAAACCAACACCCCGACTAACCCGCTCGACACCCCACTAGGGTATCCTAACCCTAATCCTTCAGATCCCCTAAGCATAACCCTACCCTCCAAAATTCACCACCACCTCCCCTACATCCTTCCCCTAAACCTAACATTACACAAGCCTAGCAAACACTCCGACAAACCCAAACCAACAGCCCGATTAACCCTGACCGACATCTCAGCCCGATTAACCCTTCCCGACACGCCCACTAGTCAAACCTTCTACCAGTTCATTTTCCCACCCTATTGAGATATGGATTCTCGAATAAGGCATAGATCGCAATGAAGGCGAGTGGAAGCAGACGAAGATCATGAACCCGTGGGCCAATCAAAGTGGCAGGGTACAGTGAGACTGAATCTCCAGTAACGAGATCAATGAACACAAGAGGGATAATTTCCCCACTGCCCGCTAACTCACAACCTAACCGATCACAGAGACCACTAACTGCTACTAAACAGCTTCATAGACTACTGAAGATGGCTAGTGGGAAATTTCCAAATGCCGGTGTCTGGGTCCGTGAGATCAATTTCAGTCAGGCACTGCCAGAGTCAGAACAGGTGACTCTCGGGTAGCTAAACGAATACATTAACACTAAAAACTACATCCCAGCCATCCCTGCTTGACAGTTTAAAGTAGGCCAGGACCATATCCACTGGACGGAGAACACAGCCTTAAAGGTGGTTAAGGCGTGGATGCTGTATTTAAACTAGAATGGAGAGAAAGCCATGAGAGGCAAGGTCCACGACTGGGAGAAACCATCGTGAACCTCTCCCGTACGTTTAAGCCCACCGAAATGCAGGCGAGGTTTCTGAACAGGGGTCTGACTTTTCTACCGACTGCAAAACTCCACAAAGAACAGATCCATATGGATGTAGCCAAATTCTATAGACGACTTATACTAGCAGACCACTTTGGGGCCTCCCTTCACTCCTCCCTCAGACTGGATACCAGAGATGAAGGAGATTTCACCTGAAATCTTCGAATTTGAGGGAGAAGTGACCAGAACGATCGAAAGGGTAGTCGAGGTTAAAGATAAGCCTAACCTAACTAGGAAGGAGCGAACAGCCTTTAGAGAACTTAAAGAGAATAAAGAGATTGTCATTAAACCGGCAGATAAGGGGAGCAGTATAGTCATTATGGACAGGCAGCGATACCTACTGGAGGCACACAGACAGTTAAACAACACAGAAAACTACACTAAACTGACAGAGCCCATGTACTTGGAAACACAACAGGAGTTAGAGACATTCTAGAGGAGCTGAGAAGGGGTATGCGCATCAACCAGAAACAATTTCAATACCTGACAGGGACACAAGCCTGGGCGATAAAGTTTTACATTCTCCCCAAAATACACAAGCAGCCCGACACTTGGACTGTACCCTGAGAAGTCCCTCCGGGAAGGCCCATCGTGTCTGACTGTGGCGGCGAGTCCGACATGATAGCAGAAGACATTGACTCCTTCCTCCATCCACTGTCAGAGAGACACCCCAGTTACATCAAAGACACGTACCACTTTGTCCAGATAGTCAATTCCCTCTCAGTGCCCCTCGACAGCATACTCTTCACCATGGACATCGAAAGCCTGTACACGAATATAGAGACGGACAGGGGCATCGAGGCTGTCAGAGAGGTCCTGCAGAAATACCCAGACGCTGAGAGGTCAGACGAGGATTTGATCAAACTCATGCGGCTGAGCCTGACAAAGAATGACTTCGAATTCAATGATGAATTCTACCTGCAGGTCAAAGGCACGGCAATGGGGCAGAAATTTGCCCCAGACTACGCCAACATATACATGGCAAAGTGGGAGGAGACAGTCTTCCCGAAATGCCCCAAAAAAGCCCTGTGCCTCCACAGATATCTAGATGACATCTGGGGTGTGTGGACACATTCTGAGAGAGAGTTGGAGGAATTCATCCAAATCCTGAACACACATCACCCCTCCATAAAAGTGAAGGCCGTCACGAGTAGAAAGAAAGTGGATTTCCTGGACACCACCGTTTTTAAACTAGCAGCAGAAAATGGTGGACAGAAACTAGCGACTAAATTCTTTTTCAAGCCGACAGACACCCACACCCTCCTGCACACGGCGAGCCATCACCCCAAACACACCTTCAGGGGCATCGTCAAATCACAACTGAGCCGCTTCCACCGCAGTTGCAGCAGGGAGGAGGATTTCAAGCAGGCCACGACTATCCTCTACACTGCTCTTAGACAGAGAGTTTACACTAAACGCAGACTCAGACACATCAAATCCGATTTCCTGAGAGGCCTGACAGACCCCAGGGCGCAGAACAGTGCAATAGCCAAGCTACCACTTATAACAGGGTACAGCAGGACGGCCATCGATATCCACACACTAATTAAGAGCCATTTGCGACAACTGAAGGGAGAGGTGAGCTCACTGGGAGCATACACGATAGTGTCAGCTTTTAAAAGGGCCAAGAATCTGAAAGACCAATTAGTAGCAATCTGTACACAGCCTCGAACTGTGGCGGGAGACACTGCAGAGCATGTAAACATTTAAAAATAGCAAAAAGCATCCACAACAGAGCGACAGGAAAATGGGCAGCGATAGAGCAGAGGATAACCTGTGGGCAGGTAAATATAGTCTATGCCATCCAGTGTAAAGGTGCCACATCTTATACATAGGGGAAACAGGTAACAGCCTAAGGGTGCGACTGACAGGGCACCTGAGTACGATTACAGGGCAAGAGCAGAGCAGAACTGTCAGCAGGCATTTCCAGCAGCACGGGATCCAGTCTTTAGAGATCTTGGGCCTGGAAACGAACCTGAACTGGTCAAGCTCCCAGAAAAAGAGAGCAGAGAAGAAATGGATTGAGTTATTACAAACCCACTACCCAAATGGTCTAAACCAAGTCTGAAAAAATCAGTAAAAAATAAAAACGTTTAAAAAAATTCAGAATCGGGCCTAGTAAATTAGGCTTGAACAGAATAGGGTCACACGTTCCCGGTGAATTTGACTCTGACTGGGGACCCAATCCCAAAAAAAGATCTTGCCCCACTTCCCCCCCCCAAATGACATACACTCCCACACTCTCACACCCTGACCCAGACAGAACCCACCCCGAATAGACCAGCTGACATGTCCCACCCACTCATTCCACACACCTCCCGATACATTTACGTTGGGGTCAAAGACAACTTTTGTCCCCCAACATAGACCAGGCAACACTCACCGCTTCTGACCACACACACACTCCCGTAATTTTCCCCCACAAACCACCACCTTTCCGAGCCCCTTGCCCTCAACCTAACGTTCACCACCACCATTCCCCTCGCCCCTTCCCCAAACCTAACATTTCACAAGCCTAGCCAACAGCCCGACTAAGCCACTCGACACCCCCCAAGGTTATCCTAACCCTAATCCGCCAGCATGTCCATGAAGACTCCGTCTACCTCCCTGCAGTCGTCAGTCGTCTCCGATACATCTTCAGAAAACTCAGTCAGATTTATGAAAATCGACTTGCCCCATACAATTCCCTGCTGACTTCCCCCTATCCGCCCTTCTTTTCCAAATGCTGGTCGGTCATGTCTCTTAGAAGCCCCTGCAATAAATTTCCCACCACTGATGTCAGACTCGCCGGACTGCCGTTGCCTTTCTTGTACTTCCAGCCCCTCTTTCATAAAGACACAGCACTTACCCACCCTCCAGTCATCCGGTGCCTCATCCGTGGCTAAAGACGACGCAAATATCTCTACCCGGACCGCTGCAATTACTGCCCAAGCTTCCACATTAGCGAAGTTTACACGTGATCAAGCCTCGGTTATTATCCACATTAATGTGCCTTAAAGACTTCCGGTCGCTCATGTGTTGTAATGTGGATATTTTTGAATACATCTCTATTGATTTATCCCAATTCCTCAGCTCCCAGCCTCATATTTAAAAGATACGCACTTACCAGACGTCCCTTGTCGTGCTAACAGGAACTCCCAATCAACCTTTGCAAAGTAGGATTTTAATTTGACAGACCGTTTTATCTTTTTCCATCACCTCTTTATTCATAATTGAATCATGTTCACCGTCCATACGCACTCTCTCACTGACGCTTCTGTCGCTTGTGAAGCTTCATTTCCTCACAGGTTGTCGGCAGTTGCCCCCACCTCAAGTTGTTTGAACAAACTTTCCAGGACACGATAAACCAACTTCAACCCACCAAGCTGTTCGTACTGTGGCAATCCCAATCAATATGAGGCAAGGTTTAATCTGCTACTCTTGTAATTCTATTATTATTACAACTACCTGGTATCACCCTGCATATTTGTTCCTCTAATTCCCAATTACTATTGGGAGCCCGATATCATCACAGGGATCTTCCCCTTCTTATATCCCAGATCCACGCACATGGACTCACTGTATTATTCCCAAAGAATATCCTCTCTAAGTACAAATGTGATGTCCACCGTCATCATCAACTCAACTTTCCTTCTTCTCCTACTCACTAGAGTATTGTGCCTGGAGCATCTCTCCCCTGGAAGATTTTAATGCCAGTCCTGCCCCTCCCCTAACCATGTCTCTGTTATTTCCATAATATCCCAGTCCCGTGTGCCAATCCATGCCCTGAGTTCATCTGCCTTAACCGCCTAGTTTATTGCATTAATATAAATGAAGTTTAATCTACCAGAGCTTCCTCTATGCCTGTCACTTCTGCCTCAGAAAATCTCCCCGCCAAGATGTTGGTCTCACTCCAGTTCAGGTGCTACCCGTTCTTCTTGTACAGGTCACCTCTGCGCCAGATAGTTCCCAGTGCTAGATGCACCTGAATCCTCCTATTTTGTACAAGCATATTTGAATGCATGCCCCTTCCCCATCTTCCTGGTCTAACTTTCAACAAGATGCTGGAGCAGCTCAGCAGGGCAGGCAATATCCAAGGAGGAAAACAGACTGTCAATGATTCGGGTCAGGACCATTCCTCAGGACTGTTATGAAGAAGTGTCCTGAAGAAGGCTCCTAACCCTAATCGTTGACGGTCTGTTTTACTCCACGGCTGCTGCCTTGCCTGCTGAGTGCTTTCAGCATCCTGTTTTTTTTTAAAATCTGTATTCCAGCCTCTGCAGTACTTTGTTTCTCTCTTCTTATCTTCACCAGCTCGTGATACCCTGAGCAATCCAGAGATTACAGTCCAGAAGATCCCGCTCTTCTAACTTCTGCCAATTTCTCCATGTTCACTATTCAGGAACTCATTCCTTCCTCTACTTATCCCGTTGATACGAACGTGGCCATAAATGTCTGGCTGCTGACACTTCTCTTTCGAATGAAATCCCGCCCATTGTCAATGATTCCAGACCTTCTTGTCTCAGCCTTCTCTGGCGCATTCACATCCGCTCTACAGTGTGCGAACAGATATGTACAGTCTTGACGGAAACATTTTTTTTTCCAAATGCCCGCCGTATTTTGCCGAAACAGTCACACAGACTGGGCCGCTCTGAGAGAAAATTATCACCTCGCTAAGTTAGTGTTATTTATCGATTATTTAAAATCATGGCCTGGATTTCCAGATTCTTCGCCATCAGGCGACGTCATCAGCCACTCAAATTCTGACTTTGAGGGGACTCGAACCCAGAATCTTTGAATAATTTGAGCACGCAATAGTGCAAGTCCAACACGAAATCCATGGCGCTACAGAACTTCGTGTCAACCCCTTTGATGCATATTGATAAAGTTACGGTACAGCAAATAGTAATTTGTCAAACGCAAACTCTCGTCCGCTCTCGTTCGTTCTTTCACTGAAGAAGCGACAGAACCAGTCCCACACTTCCTATCCTAGTGCAGCACCAGCTTCGTCATGAACATTTTCCAAGCAATTGGATGGCACGAATTTCTGGTGTTCTCGGCATTTTTCTGTTGGATCAGTGAGATTCGCTTGTGTTCCTCCCACCTGCTTCGTTGAAAACCTTCTCCAGAACCAGCAGATTTCAGGGGAATTGAACATGGGCAGTTATCAGCGTGACGTCGCCGTGAGCACACTGCCACATGCTCCAGGCTGACGTCAGAATTCAGGAATTACCTCAAATTCCGCGTGATTAAAGTAAAATTCAGAACAGATTACAGTGCTTTCCCGTTTCCAATGAAACTTCAGGTACGATCCCTGCTTAGAGGAATTTCCTCTAATTTATCCCTTAGGCTGGCGTACTGATGCAACATTTATCAGCGAGAAGACAGAAAGGACAGAAAATCGAATGAAGCAAAGAACCGCGGTTGATATTCCGTGAGGATGGATTGAGATACTGGAGTATTGAATAATAATTGAAGCGAAAGAACTCGGAAGAAGCTTGTCCAGATGTCGCTTGGGGCCCAAGTCTATAACTCCGTGAAGGTTGCTGCACAAGTCGATAGGGCGGTAGAGAAGGCACACGGTATGCTTGAATTTATAGTTATGGAATTGAGTTCAAGAATCAGGAATTTTGTTGCAGGTTTATAAAACTCTGGCGGAACGTATTTGGAGTATTGCATTCAGTTATGTCACCCCATCAAATGAAGATTGGGTAGGCTATGGATAGGGCTCAGTGGAGATTTACCAGGATGCTGTATGGAGCAGAGGGCATGAGGTGTCCAGGAGAGGTTTGACAAACTGGGTTCCCTCTCTCTGGAGTGGAAGGGAAGGGGAGATCCAACAAAAATTATCAAATTATGAGAGCCATTGATAAAGTGGACAGCTGGTATATTTTCTGTTTCAGAAACGAAATATCTCATGTTGGATGGCATGCATTTAACTTGGGGGAGGGGGTGTCTGGAGTACAAAGGAGATATGCGGGGCAAATGTTTTAGACAGAGAGTGGTGGGTGCCTGGCGATTGAGACGTTTAAGAGGCGATCAGATAGACACAAGAATGTGCAGATAATGGAGGGATATGGACCATGCTCAGAAGGAGTGATTAGTTGTTATTATTTTAATTAGTTCCGCACAACATTGTGGGGCGAATGCCTGTTCCTCTGCTGTACTCTCCCATATTCAATGAAGTAGGAAATTAAATTTACTTGCTTATACTTATATTTAATCTGGATTAGAAAAGAGGAAACATCACAGAGGAAAGGTAGAAGAAAACGAGGAACCAAACTGCAAGTGCGGTCTCACCAACGTCTGGTGCAGCTGTAACATGACACGTCATCTCTGCTGTCGATACTCTGACTGATGAAGTTAGCCAGACTACTTCTTCACCACCAGGACCAAAATGGTAAAGTAATGTTTTAAACAGAGAGCTCGTCCGGGATTTGAACCCGGGACCTCTCGCATGCTTGGACATTCAAACCCAAAGCAAGAATCATACCCCTAGACCAACGAGCCCCTCCCTTCCCATCGCGCTACTTTAATCCAATTCGTAATTGGAATATTTTGTGCAGTGTTCAAGGCAAGGACACAGGGCACCATGCTGCTCCAACTCTGCACTTGACCACTGTAATAATCATCAATTTATCATCGTAATGTGATGTTTCATCGTTAATACATTGTGGAAACAAGGTCCTGGCCCAATGCAGCTGAAGGAGTTCTTCATTCACGCTTTATTAGGCCCCTCTTTCTCAGAATACTACATCAAACGCTGTGACTAAGTTCGGAGGTCACTGGTGATAGAACAGTCGGCAGCGGAGCGCACTTGGCGATAACATTTCTTACCGTCGTGTCTTTTCCCCTTTACAATATGTTAGGGCAAAACTTTGAGAATTGGGTTGCAAAGATATGGTAAAACTGGTATTGCTTGTTCGCCGTGGGGAGGATTTATCAGCCAAATATTCTCACCTTTGAAATATTAACGGTTACTTTTCTCTTCCGGAGAGATGTTTATGTGCTGAAAATACAATGTTCTGACTCATTAAAGCAGTTGGTGGAATATTTATTTGCAAACATACATACAATATTAAAAATTGCAGTTGAGAAGGTTTCGTTATATTTTGCATCAGTGTTGATGATTGAGTCGTCAGAAGGTCGGTTATTACTGGCGATCACCAGCAGGTGGCGCCGCACACGTGCACAGAACCGCTGGAGCCGGTGTCGTGATTCTATTCCAACAGTGCTCTTCAGGTGGCTCTGAAGCAGCGATGTGGATTTTGGATTTGGGACTCCCTCTTTGTTCTCCATGTCAGTCCGCGACCTCCTATCGTACCGAAAACCATCTTGTATTTCTCTTTTCCCCTGTTCCAACGAATTTTCCCGGACTCGAAACGTTAACTGTTCCTCCTTTCGCAGATGTGTCCTAAGCTGCTGAGTGTTTCCCTCATTTTCTGTTTGTGCTTCGAGAAATTCCAGGTTGGTTGTGTCGCAACGAGAATTTACGAAGTTATGCCACGGGGAATGGCCGATAGGTCACTGCCTTACAACTGCAGCCCATCTGATCATCAGCAGGTCAACATTGCGCGCACTGATGCATGGCCAACACCAGACAACGAACTCTTTTCATTTTCCATGTCGCGATCATGTGATATCTCAGAGACGTTTCAATCAGGAATTTTTCTTGAGATCAATGGTCTACAGTAGACTCTGCACATCAGATGCCTTCGTCAAGCCTCAAACTGTGCTTAAACTCTCAACGTCGTTTGTTCATTTCCCTCCCCAGACTCTGCCTGACCGACTGAGTTCCTCCAGCATTTTATGTGTGTTGCTCCAGCATCTGTATTCTCACTTGGGTCTCTGCCTGCCTGCCTGTCTTTCTGTCCCTCTCTCTCCTTCTCTATCTCTCTTTCCGTTAAGAATTTCATTTCCAACGCAATTTTAACGTTAATTTCCATGAAGCGACAAGGGGACGAGTTCAGATAATTTTTTGAGCATTGATCTGTTCTAATGTGTTCCAAAATTGGATGCTGTTCCACTGCCCTTGGAAAAAGCGATGATTTTCCTACAGCTGCCACATGAATTTCCAGGCCTTTCTCGGTGTTGTCCTTTTACTGAAGCAATGTCTGCACTATTGTAAAGGAAATAAATTCAAGTGCCGGCGTCCTCTCACAGCCAGGCTCGCCCTACACTTTCGCACACGGACTGTCGCTTCCAAACAAAGAGTCTTGCTCAACGTCATTTACATCTCATCCACCTGACCACCTCAGCAATCACCCCTTACTTTTAACGAGACCTTTGCATTTGTTTATACCGATGTAACCTCTGAATAGGTAGTGTATGCAGAGAAGTTAATTTTATAAAGTGATACAGTCTGTGCCTGGTGTGGAGGGGATCTGTGGACGGAGATCCTGGGGATTTCTCAGTGTCCAGGGTGGTAACTGAGAATTCTAGTTTTATCGACAGCAAACACAGTTAAACACAGCTCAGATTCCCGCACCATCTTCACCACCCAGCTCTGGAGACAAAATAAACAGCGCTGAACGCAGCCAATGTCCTGCCATTTCACTGGATGTGTGGCATTTCAGTAAATATCTGGAATCCCTTTCTCGGGTAACAAATGCAAATAAAAGATTTCGAGTCATATTTGCTCTTTTCCAGAGACAGAAAATGAGGATTGATGTTTGGATTTACATTAGCGTCGTAACCATCACAGAACGGTCTCATTAGCCATCAGCGTGACCAAGTGATCTCAGGTGCTTGGTTCATGTCGCGGAGACCTGACTTCGAATCCCACTCCGGATTGTAATTCAGCCACTAACTCATCCTTCGTATCCATTTCCTGTTTTATTGCCGGCAGTGTTGGCTTGCATCATCAGTCCTTCGAGCACTGAACACCTCTCGTCCTCCTGACCTATCACTACCGCTCGATTTTAAAACAGAAGGTGGGCTTCATGAAATTGTATTACGCTGCTCCCACGTCGTGCTGTCCACCCCATTTACTATCCACAACTGCTCCAGATATTGCCCACAGGAACAGTCGGAGATCCCGTGACGGTGAATTCCGCCTCGACTTTTCCAGGTTCCCCCGAGATGACATTTACCGGAACAAGGCTGCGTCATTTTTCTGGCACCTAAGTATTGAATTCTGCTTCCCTGCTGCCTAACTAATGGACCGTTCTCTGAAATGAACGTCGCCGCAATGATTGCATTTTCAAATTCGATTCTCCATGGGATCAATGTGCCCGATGATCTGACGCTCTCGTGTGGACCGTGAGTGGTGGAAGCTGTGGGACACAGAGTGAATGGAAGAGGAGGCCATGACAGTGATCTCAGAAAGTGGTGAATGATTTCTGAACGGACCATGAACCCATGAACACCGCCTCATTATTTCTCTGTGGTACTGTTGATTTACTTTTTCTAACTTATCGGAACTGATATGTCTTTTTGTCTCTCTCTGTACCGCTACCGCAAAACAACAAATTTTACGACATATGCCAGTGATAATGAACCTGATTATGATACTGACCCATTCAGAGAAGTCCTGAGGTAAGATCCGGGCTGTGCTGCGCTGGGAATGTTTGCTGCAAAGTGTCGGGAGAGAATCATTAATCAACCCGCACTTTCACACATCTGAGAACGCAGCGAATATATCGACCTGGCAGGTTTTCTCTTTTCAGACCTATGCTGTTCCTGTCGTGGAGTGGGTGAATCAAAAATGCACAGGTTTATCTCTGCATTTCACATGCAGAACAAATTCGTTCGATACCTGACGGTCGGCAGGAGAATGTGATAATACTGCATTGCAGTTTATTTCCACTCTTCCCACGTGGAATTTGATGAGCCTGTGCAGGAAGATCTTCACTCGTTGCTTAAAATAAGTACAAAATAAATATACCAGCAGAAAAGAGCTAGGCCAGCAAAAGAACGATGGCCAAGACATTATTTCAGGACCACGTGGCTGCACTAACTTCACACGTGATTCGTTTAATGTCCAATGTAATTCCATCACTGACGAAATTATGTTCAGCGAGTGACCCTCATCAGCTTTGAGGCGGACAATTCCAAAGATACTCTTCCTGTGGTTGAAGACAATTCTTCTTGTCTCCTCTGACTGGCTCAGCTCTGATCCTAAGACAGTGGCCCCTTGATCTAGACAGTTCCAACTTCTCCCGACAAGCATTTTGAACGGCAAAACACCCTGACCCTGGCCCTAATATGAGTGACAGAACTGTCCAGGCAGCATTGACCTCTTTTAAACCCGGAATGTATGGGACCTGATGGTATTTGAAGGGATGGTGCAGAAACAGATCAACTGGATTAAAACTCCTGACCATCCGAGTTAACGCTGTTTCTGTTCCATGGAGCTGGGTAACACGGAAATACCATTCTTCCCACCGTGACCGTGCCATCCATCAAATCCCGATCTCTACCAAACTCATTTCAGCCATATGTCACCTAGTCATTGCATTCTGATCCCAAGCTAATAAGTTCCACCCAAAACCAGTCGGTCCCACTTCTTCACGTCCCTTGAAGAGCTGTCTCATCTCACATTGACTGCCAATTCAAATACCTGTCAGCAGTACCGAATGGGCAATGTGGCCTTCAGTATATCATTGAGACATGCGTTGTGGGGATCCAGGACTGCTGGTTCACATCCATACATTCTGCTTTAGTGTCCATGTCACTGGACCCCGAGGCTGCCGTATAGTCGCCGGGGAAACTTTATAGTGAACCGCTCTTCCGGGAGATCCAGCTTCTGGAGACCAGGAAGCAGGTGAGAATTGTTTTGTACCAGACGGCAGCATAAACTTTCATTCCGTTATGCAACGAACACATCCCTACCTGTTCCGCAGGAGCATGCAGAACTACCCAACAGTTTAATAGCAATAATCTGGATCATCGAGAATCTCAACCAACCTCTCCTCCCTTACAGAGTCTCGAGGAATATGGAGAGGTGTTGGAAATCAGTTGATGACTCACATGGGGCTTATTATTCGTCTTTCCCTGATATTCGATCACAAACTGTCTGCGGCTTGGTCATAAAGTTTCCGCCCTCTTGCCCATTCAGAATCTGGCCTGCTTTAAAGAGCAATCCATGATCTCGACGCATCCATTTGCAGGTAGGGCCTCAATTACCGACAGAGAACACAAGTTGAAAGCCACTGAAGGGCATGTCCAAGCGTACTGGCTGCTGAACCCAGACAAAAGAGAATCGTCACTTTAAAAACAATAGCTGGGCACATGTATGTTCCGGGGACTCGTTTCATGAAAAACACGTTCAGAGCGACATTTAAATCTCGCAGCTGGAAACGGCGGTGTTGCCAAACACTTCCATGGCACTTTCCCATTGAATTGCGGTGATAATAGACAAGACCGAGATATTTGTTGTTGGAAACAACATCCATTCGCCATCCGTCCGTTTGACGCGCGTCTGGAAACCACTGTCCACAGACAAGATGTGAATTCGAGACGAGAAACATAATTCCCAAAGTTCCAAAATAAATGATCCCAGCGCTGCTGCTGGAGGCGAGGTCGCCGGCAATAAAAAGAAATGGAACTGAACATGTGACCTTGATCAGTGTCGGTGCTTTATTGCTCGGAAGTGATCACACATGGTTTGCATTCCCCTTCTGTACAAAATTTGTGCATGTTCCTTTTCGTACCATAACACCGATTCCCCAACGGTCGGACGGTGGATTAGAACGTAACGTTGGATGTTCAATTCATCCAAAGGTTTTGAATGCCTCTCTATGCAAGGTAACATTTTACCTCCATAACCTGGTCCACTTGCGTTTATCTGAGCCTAAGTCTTTGATTTTTGATCACTCAATGAAAACAGAGAAATACGCAATATTTTTCGGATTCTGCCGAAAGATGATTCTGAAGCAGACTGAATAATCGTTGGACTCAGGTGAAGTGGGAAATTCGATGCTGTTGGGACCTAATGCCCGGATCTCCGACATTATTTCTTTCCTTGACGTACTAGTTATTCTCAGCGGATTTTTGACCACATTGTTCAGCTCCCGTTTGAACTTAGACTGAATCACTGCACAAGAGTATTTTTTTTGCAGCAGCAGCTCATAATCAGGAGCATGTTGCCGCTTTAGTCCGCGATCAACAATGGGTCGTGGAAACCAGTTGAATAATAACGTCTTTTTAATTCGGATTGACATGAAAAATACGAAACACGTCATCCAAAGCAGCATGAAGTTGCCGGATATTGTAAAGAGTAAACCTTTGGTTTTCAATCTCGGCGTCACTGTGATTCACATCATTCTTGCTGCCTCTCACCTTCTTGCGGACTCTACTGGCCGCTGACATGTGACCGACTGACAGAGCGTTGAGCAGTGATATCAAGAACATTGGGAGCTGAGGGGTGAAACAGCGTTGAATCCAGCTGAATACCACCCATGCGGGTTCAGTTGGGGAATCTAACTTCGTGTAGAAGCCCCATGGAACATTATTTTCAGAAAATGAAGGGATAATGCAAAGTACCAGGGGATGATTTACAACAAAACAGCGTGATCACAGTCCTTATAACTCAAGTTATGCTTTTCTCGGTGCAAGACTGAGTTCACAACTTGTGGCAACAAATCATCACGTCGCTGAAATGTGAACGAGAGCGTTTGTCACAATGTCGAGCGAAGAGCGAGCTCGCGGAGAACTCAAATGCGACGCACTGGTACGAGACTGGAGTCGGGATGCTTCCTCAGAACCAAACGCAGGCGGAAACCGGAAGGAATCTTGCCTCAGGGGTCTGAGGTGGGGTCCCGACACGAAAAGTGTATATCCTAAGAGTAACAGTGAAACCAGGACTGCTCTAGAATTGACAACTCTGAGCAGCCAGGAGACAAAGTATGCCCAAAGGTTAACCAATACCCTGTCAACTACTGCTAGTGAAACCAGGGCGTTTATTCTGGTCTCCTGATGGGACACAGGTGTGTGTTGTTATGCGATTAGTAGTACATGGACTCCATGTGCTGCACAACAAGGCACCTTGAATGGAGCCGAATCGAAGCCATCACTCGGAACCATGACACCCTCGGGTTCAGATGTAACCCGTCCTTTCTGTACAGGTCCCACCTTCCCCAGACAGATCCCAATGATCCAAAAATCTAAATCCTTCCCTCCTACACCAACTACTCAGCCACGCATTCATTTTCCATCTCTTCCTATTCCTAGCTTCACTATCGCGTGGCACTGGCAGCAATCCCGAGATTGTTACGCTTGAGGTCCTGTTCTTCAGCCTTCTGCCTCGCTCCCTAATCTCACTTTTCAGGACCTCATCCTTCTTTCTACCTAAGCGGTTGGTGCCAACAGGAACCACGACTTCGGTCTGTTCTCCCTCCTGCGAAAGAATCCTGTGGACCCTTGGAATGAATATCCCCAGTTGCTGTCCTGTATCAACCAAGTTGACGCCACAGCCAGGAAAGCTCACCAATGCCTCTAGTTCTTCAGGACTCCAGAGAAATGTGTCATGTCCTCTTTGATACTCACCAGTTTTTATCCATGCACAATAAAATGCATCCTATCTGGATGCATCACGGCTCGGAAAGGAAACTCCTCCGCCGGAGACGCCAGAAACTGCAGGGAGTTGAGAACACAGCTCTGCACATCACGGAAACCAGCCTCCCTACCGTGGACTTTGTCTACACTTCTCGATGCCTGGGTAAAGCAGATGACATCATCACAGATCCCTCCCACCCCGGACATTCACTTTCCTCCCCTCCCAGAAGAAGACACAAACACCTCAAAGCACGTACCACCAATTCTGAGGACAGCTTCTGTCCCGCTGTTCTGAGACTATTGAACGGTCCTCTAGAACGATAACATAACTCTTAACTTCACAATCTGCCTCATTCTGGCCTTTGCACTTCATTGTATGCCTGAAACTCACTTTCTTTGTTATTGTAACACTTCATTCTTCATTAAATTATTGTTTTGCCATGTACTAGCTCAATAAACTTTGTAATGAACTGAGCTGCACCGACGGTATGCAAGACAGATTTTTCACTGTACCTCGGTGCAGGTGACAACGATAAACCGATTTACCAATAACAACTTTAAAATACTGTTGGACAAGTATATAGAATGCGAAAGTTTAGAAGGTATTTAGCTAAATGCTGGCAGATGGGACGCGCTTGGATGGGGCATCTTGGTCGGCATGGACCAGTTGGACCGAAGGGCCTGTGCCTGTGCTGGTTGACTCGAGGACACCCCCATCTAATGGTGGTTTGTGCATTGTGGACAACACTCGCACCTTGTGGTGTACTGCTGCAATGACAGGCCATCCATATGGAAACAGTGACTGGGAGGGTCGGGGCCGGGTCACTGGCACACCCATCCATCTCTAACAATAACATCCTTGCACTAAGATGCAATCACAAGGAAGGCGTGGCAGACAATTTACTTTCTTAGGAGGTCAGCGAGGTTCAGCTTTTCACCGAACGGTCGAACAAACTTTTTACAAATGCACTGCTGGAAGTGTCCAGGCCAGTTGCATCACGGTCTGGGACGACATTTCGACAGCGCACGAACATGAGAAGCTGAAGAGAGTAGTGGGCTCTGCCCAGTACATCACGGACACATTTCTCCCCACCAAAGGTAGTATCTACAGGAGATATTGCTTCAAGAGGGCAATGTCCGTTATCAAAGGTACCCCACCCTCCGGGCCGTGACGTCTTCTCGCACCTACCATCGGGAAGGAGGTGCAGAAGCCTGAAGTTCCCACACCACTGTCGTGGATTACCGATATTCGAGAATGACCAGGAGGTGCAGCAGATTCTTCAAGAAGTTAAACCTTTATTTGCAAATAAAGGCTGTGACGGTCAGAGAGCTAGTAACTGATTGCCCCTGAACAAACTCTGACAGCTCTTTTTATGGCCCCTTACTAGTCCAGTTCGCATAATCAATCAAGTCAGTTTCAGCTACATAGTGACATCTAATTACAGACCCCTCGTTCCACTGCATTCTGCCACAGTTTTCACAATTGCCTTTCTAATATAATCACAACATGTTTGTACTTCGCTACAACTCTTCTAATCTAATCACAACATGCTCTAGTCATTTCTGCAGTAGAGACATCATTACTAGGCACAGAGTTGTGCTAAGGTCATTGTGCTCAGTTACCCGCAAGTTACCTCACTCTTCCCGCGCGCGGGCTATCCTTTCCCTTCGATGAAGAAGGGGAAGGAGCCAGCCCCATCTTAGGCATAGAACAGATTATTAATAAACGTCTGTGCAGCCTCTATTTTCTGTACATTCTTTATCTACATTTCTATTTTCTATATATTCTATATTCCCCCCATTGAGACCTAAAGGCCTCATATAGAGAGATAGTTCAAAGGGCACAACACCCAGAGGATAAAGCCAATCATCGCAAAAACGGGTATAATGTACTTTTTCGTGCACGGGCCCCATGAATTCACTCTCCACTACTTGGGCCAGAGGGCCAAAAACCTGACCCTCCATATTGGAGATGGGGGAAAAGACCCTGAGGCCGTCACAGACTGCTTCCAACATAAACATAGTTGTCTTCTGCAGTGCTATCATAATCATTCGGCACATCGCCCCGACTGAGATCATAGAAGTATGTCGTCACGATTTCCTCCTCCGGGGGGTTCGTCTCAGCCAGTGCCAAAAGCATCGGAAAGTGTTTCGCCGTGGTCCGCACGAAAAGGGACTTAAAACATGGAAGGAAACAACACAACACAATTGTAAAAATAAGCAGCAAAATACCAGCAACCATTGCAGTCTTTGTTAGCCAGGCCCCCCACCCGCCTAACTCTACAACCAATCAAAATCTATGTCCAAACCCCGCATCCTATCTGACCTCTTTCCTCAGATTTTTCAATCTGTCCATCGCCTTAGCAAAATATCCCTCTGGGCTGGTGTTATTTGGTATAAAAGTACAAGAATTTTCTCCAAACAGTACGCAGACACCTCCTTTTTCTGCCTGTAGCCAGTCTAATGCTTGTCTATTCTGCCAAGCCATTTTACTGGTTGCATTCAATTGCTCTCCTAATGGGGAGAGGGATTCATCAGTGTTATTGGTAAATCGCTGTTGATTATAATAAATATAATTTATACATTCTGTGTTCTTACTGATCCCAATAACAGGGATTAATGATTCCTATCCAGCCGCAATCTCGTTCCTTGCCTTAAATTCATTGGGGATACCCCGAGGCTGACCTATACTATCATGCGAATTGCCGGGTCCGAGTATATTCTCTCTTACTACGCTGTAGCACCAGCTGTGGTGGTGTGTACAGTTCTAGACTTGGGGATAAAGCAAGTGGCTGCAGTAGCATGAAACGAGTGCAAGTCCCATCCAATCTAAGCGGAAATGTCGATCTCAACCCTCCCCCAGACCGCACAGCCACCAGGTGTCGGCCATTGGGATATTTTGGTCATTCAGTGACCCATGAGTTGGCGGGGTACCAGCCCTGTGTCTTAACTTCACATTCCAAGTAGTACTGCAGAAGCCCGTAAAGTTACCAACAGGGACAACTCCCTTTCGCATGAAGCATTCGAACTTCAACCCCTCTGTCGGGTACACCCTCTTAACTGGAAGTTTATCATGGACGGTTGCCCAGGGCCATCTGTAATTACATTTTTTAGTGAGTGAGACCTGGTTATAATTGGAGGACCCCTGGTACAACATGCAATAGAACGGACAGTATGGTACTGCATCAGTACACGACTGGTAGCACGTATTTTTCTCACAAAGGGGTTTTTGGATACACAGGTCCGATTCTCATTACACCGTTGCTCACATGACTCTCTACGTTCTTCTATCCATTGTGTGCAGGCGGAGGAATTATATGGCATAGGCGTTATATGGTGTATTGGTCTCGCCCTGGCACAAAGGTAGCTGCTTGTTATGGTCATCATTGCTGCTGTATAATTTGCCCATTGGTACAAATAATTAGTGCGTGCCTGCGGCCATGGTAAGGAAGTAAATGTTGCACCTCTTTTAACCCTCCCTCTTCTGTCCCGCAAAGCCCTGGTATTACCATGCCAGGTCTGACAACTCTACTAAATTGATGGTTTCCCAATCTGCACAGGAGTTTACAATCTCGTTATCACAGAGGGTGGGACCGGTCGTCCACAACTCATCCCCAGGCCCACTATCTGGAGAAGGGTTATGCTCCACAGGTTCATCACTATCATTCTCAGAATCATCAGTGTGTCCAAAGATCTCACCTACTAGCTGGTTAAAGTCTTGCGGCGAGGCAGTGATTCTCTGCTTTTCCTGCTCGTCTTCCACTACCCTCTCCTCAATCCAACTTACCGCGGGCTCAACACCAGGCTGTACTGTGGAACAGCCTTGGTGCAGTGGTTAAGATGATACCAGGTGGACCGTCCTTCCACCTGAACTGCGGTGGGCGATAGCTTGGTTACCGTAAAAGGCCCTTCCCTTCTTTGCTCGTTCCACTTTCTTCGGAATACCAGCACATAAACCTGGTGTCCGGGGTTAACAGGTCCTTCTTCCAGATCTGTCCTTGGCTCTTTTTGTTTTTCCTGCACATAAATAGACTTGTGTACCATAGTTAACTGTTGCAGAAACTGCTTTAGTGCCATTTCTAATAGTTCCAAATTAGTCATATGTATGGGCCTCTACATTTGTGCACTGGCATGGGTCTGTCAGTGAGCACATCATCAGGAACGTTATACGATTAGTCTGCATGCGATAGTTCATCAGCGCAAATGGCAGGACATCAACCCAAGTAAGCTTACTGCTTGCACAGATCGTATTTAGTTTAGCTTTTAATGTCCCATTACTTCTTTCCACCATACCCTGTGACTGGGGATGATATACACACTCAAATCTCTGTTTTATCCTCAGAGCTTGCAATACCAATTTAACCACTTTTTGTATAAAGGCTGACCCATTGTCGGAACTGATCTCTGAAGGTATTCCTAATCTTGGAATTACTTCGTTTGTCAAAAATTTCACTATAGTTCCTGCTCCTAAGTCTTTAGAGGCCACTGCCTCTACCCACCTACTAAATCTATCAATCACCACCAGCAAGTATCTCTTTCCTCTTACTGCCTTTAGCATATCCAAATAGTCAATCACTAAATGTTTGAATGGTCCTTCGGGTACGGATATATGACCAAAAGGAGTCGTAATTCCTTTCCTAACGTTGTTTTATGCACACAGATCACATTGAGACAATATGTGATCTGCCAAAGCCTCTAAGCAGGGTGACCAGAAACCATCCTTTTTTATATTTCTCATCACTTCCCCCTTGCACAATGGTCTAGCTCATGTGCCTCTGAAATGAGGGTCGTCAACAAGGGGGTGGGAGCTATCAAAAAAACGTCATCCGTGCTCCATAAGCCTTCCTGCTTCCGCTTGGTTCCTCTTTGTCTCCACATTGTTTGTTCTGCTAGAGTTGCCTTACCTTGTATTTCAATTATATCCTCCATTATGGCTTCTGTGTTCAGACTTAACTGAGGTGCAATAACAGCCAAACAACATCAAGAGTCTTTCCTGGCTGCTTCATCCGCAGCCTGATTTTCCTTTGTCACCATGTCATTTCCCTTCTTATGCGCCTGACACTTTATAAGACCCAACGCTCTAGGTTTCATCATCGCTGTTATTAAATCTAGAATTTGCTGACAATGTTGTCTCGGGTCTCCATTGCTGTTCTTGAAACCTCTTTGTTTCCATACTGCTCCAAACAAATGATATACTCCATGAGCATGTGCTGAATCTGTATAGATATCAACTTTATCACCCTCCATCATCTTACATGCTGCTGTCAGAGCCTTAATCTCTGCTAATTGAGCTGAACAGGGTTGCGGACAAGCTTCCAACCTAATTGTTTTAAAGTGAGACTGATCCTATCGCACCACCGGGAACCTGCATGATTCCTATTGTGGTCCTTACAACAGGAGCCATTTACAAACAAAATCTTTTTTATGTTCATCACCCAACGGCTCTGACTGTAAGTCCGCTCTTAATTTGGCAAATATCATCGATTCCCTCACACACTCATGAGGCTCTCCTTCATAACCATGTGGAACATAGTCAGCTATGTTACTTGTGGTACACCTTTGTATAGGTATGTCTGGGAATGACAATAACATCCGAAACGCACCTATCCTGGCTGGTGTCAGTACAAACTTTCCTTTTTCCAATAATTCTCCTACCTTATGATGCGTGAACAAAATTACAGGATAACCCATGGTCACAGATGATGCTTTTCCATAAGCATAGCGCAATGCTGGCAGTCCCTGGTAACAAGGTGGATACCCCTGGGACACCTCATCCAATATCACACTGTAGTATGCTATTGGCTGTTTTGTTCTCCCTATGCCCGTTTCCTGCGTCAGTACTGCCACCACATAACCTTCCTGTCTGTTAGACACATAAAGGTGAAAGATCCTTTCATAATTGGGCAAGGTTAGCTCTGGGCATGACTGCAATTCCTCCTTAAGAGCGTTGAAAGTGATTTCTGCCTCCTGATTCCACTGCAAAACACACTTCAGGTCTGTATGTCCAGCTTCCTTCATCATTTTCCTCAATGGCGCCACAATCTCAGCATATTCTCCAATTCGGTCTGAACTTTCTCCTGCCATTCCCAAAAATGTCATCATCTGCCCTACCGTCTGGGGTTCAGGAGCCGCAGTTATCGCTGCAATTTGATCCGGCTCTATCGACTTTGCCCCCTTAGATATTAATCTACCCAAATATTCCACTTGCCGTTTACAAAACTGCAGCTTTTTTTTTCTGGATACTTTATGACCTCCATATGCCAATCTTTCCAATAAGGCCAAGGTATCTCGCTGGCACTGTTCCTCGCTTTCAGAGAAAACTAACAAATCATCTACATGCTGTATTAGTGTACTTTCCAATGGTATGCCCCCTAGATCTACCTTCAATACCTAGTTAAAATATGCGGTGAATGTTTAAATCCCTGCGGCATCCTGGAAGAGGTAAACTAGTTACCTCTATAAGTAAAATCAAACAAATACTGACATTGCTTTGCCAGGGGAATGCTGAAAAAAGCCGAACACAAATCAATCACCGAAAAACAAACTGCCTCCGGTGGAGCATTAGACAGCAACGTATGCGGGTTTGGGACCACAGCTGGACAATCTGCCACTACCTCATTCACAGCTCGCAAATCATGTACCTGTCTCCACTTGGATTTGTCTGCTTTCAAGACAGGTAACAGTGGAGTGTTACAAGAGCTACTCGTCTTCTCAAGCACTTCTACCGCAAGCAATCCCTGTATTGTTAGCGCTATTCCCTCTTATGCTTCTGGTTAAAATGGATATTGTGGCCTTTTAGGTGGAATCGCTCCTTGTTTTAGTTTTATTTCTACTGCGCTCGCTGATCTTACTTTTCCAACATCTGTGTTATGTTGTGACCATAAAATGGCTGGCAGTGCCTCCTACCTTTTATCCTTCTGCTGGCCCTCTTCTTCTACTAGCAATGTCATATGTCGTTGAGGGGTTTATTCGTTCTCCTTGGGGTTTCCTACCATTTCTACATCTACTACTACTTTGATATAGTCATTGCCCCCAGATTTCCAGACCATTGGTGTCACTGTCTGCCAATCAATAATTGTTCCCGCTTGCCTCACCATGGGCCCTCAATCTTTGGACTGGTCTCCCTCATTTGCTTACAACGTTACATGGGATGCAGCTCCTGGCACCCTGTACCACTTTTCCGGAAATGTATTCCTTTTTATTTGTAAGGCTGCTGCTTGTTTCCCGGTTGTTATTGCCTCACCTTTTAAATTCTGCTGGGTATTTACTTCATTGCGCCATTGTCTATTTCTTTAACTGGGTCTCATCAAAAATTACTGTACAATGCAACTCAGTCTTGCGTGGCTTAGGCTTAGGTAATATTGTCAAAGCGCCCTCTTCCCATTTTCTCCAAATTTTCAGACTTCATCTTCTATGTCTCCTATCCAATATACATTCTCTCCTCCAGCTGCATGCATCACCAGCTGAGTGCTTATTTTTCCCACTCTTAAGCCATCTGGGGTACATTCCAATTTCAGTCCCAGGTTTAACAGTGTATATCTGCCTAGTAAATTAATAGGGGTTCCTTTGGACATTAGAATAGGCAAGACTATTTCATTGTTTCCCGTCTTTAAACTCACTGGAGCTGTGAATCGTGTTACTGTGCTTTTCCCGAGAACCCTACAGTTTTCATAAATTTTCCTGACATGGGAAGGTGGAAGGCGTATTGCGGTTGTACACAAGTGTACGTGTCTCCAGTATCTATCATCATTGGTGTTAATTACCCTTCTAAAATGATCTGAACAGTAGGTTCCTCTTCCGCCTCCCGTGTTATCATTGGGTACTGTCCCTTCCCACCCGGGTTCTCTGGCCATCCCTAACACCTTCCATAGGGCTTCACAGGTCCGGTTGGACCTGTTGGGCTGCTCCTTGATTGAACTGTTGCTCTCTACTCATCAATTCCTGCTGAAACGTGGCAGGCCAAGGTTTTTACGGGCAGTTTCTCCTGTTGTTCCTTTGCTGATTACATCCCCAACACAATCCTCCTGTTCCCCTTTCTACCTATTTTTCACCGGCCCTTTTTGCCCATTACCTCTCTGCCTCCTTCCTTGGAAGTTCCAGTCCTGTCTGGGCTGTTGCCTAAATTTGTTTTGCCCCTGATGTGGTGGGGATCCGCTACCCCAAAGAAGTTTATTATTGGCATGGGACATTCTGGCCCTTTTCTGGCAGTCGAACAGGTTCCTCTGTAGTTTAGTGCTTCGTTCATTTCGGTGGTCACAATATGATCAGTTGTTATTGGTAACATTTTTTTTGCCTCTTTCCCTTTCTTTATTTTTAAGCTTCTCGAGCTGCGTCTGTGCCAGTTTTCTTTGCACCTCCTCCTGTTGCTCAATCAGCCTTTTTCCGTCGTTTTTGTACTTTTCGACTGCATGGACTACGTAGTCCCTGAATTCTTGCTGGGACATTGACGTCAACCCTACCACCTCCTCAAGTTTGGACTTGACTTGGAGGGCATTACCTCCACAATAGCAGCCCGAAACATCGTGGTCATCAACTGATTACCCTCCACCTCTTGTTCTGTTTCCAGTCTCCACTTATTCAACTGGTTTTCTAAATAAGCTGATGGGTTTTCAGAATCTCCCAGTGGGTCCACTTTTAAAGCTTTGTGGTCCACTTTATGTGGGTAACAGTCTCTGAGGGCCTGCCATACCCTCTGTCTCACTGGGTCAAAACGGTCACCATCAACCATTAGATTGTCCGCCACGTTTCTTAAGCCAGCAGAAATCATCAGTTCTCTCAGTTTTGAGGTTCCCACTACCTTCACCAGCAGTGCCTTCAAGTCACCCACTGCCAGAAATCGTCCTGTGGTCTCGTCCTCAAAGGCTCTAATCCATTTACCGCTCCGTCATGTATGCTGTGTAGTGCATTTTTCAGCCCTTCCAGGTCCTGGGTCCCCCAAGGTATGTACTGTGGCTGTCCTCCTCCTTTTACCAGTAATGGGTATAATACCATTCCGTCTCTTCCTGATCCCTGGCTTTCTATCTCATCCTCTGACTCCTCGCCACTCTCTGATTCTGTCTCTGTTCGTATTTTCTGCCACGTCAGTCTTACCCGGGCTACTTTTCTCCCTAGCTTCTCTCTTTGTCCTCTCCCTTGATATCATTCTTCCCCCTTTGACTCGGCGTTGTTTTTGTGCCATTGGTGTATCTCAAACTCCATCTGCATTCTTTCTTCTTACAGTTTTCTAGCTTCTTCCTCCATTTCTACTCTTTGATCTTGTGAAACTTGCCTGTCTACCTCCAACGCCTCGCTTTCTATCTTCGACGCTTCCCTTTCTTTCTTCTTCTATTAATCTTTATACCATTCCACTTCCCCTAGTATCTCCAGCATTCCTCTCACTACCGGGCATTGTTTCTGGTTCCCTTCGTCTGGATAGGGAGGGGGGTTTTCTGTTCTTCTTAAATCTGGATATAAGGTCGACCTTTCCTCCTCTTCTTCTATACGGAGTTGTTTTTCTAATTCTTTGGCGCCCTGTATAGTGACTACTGCCTGCTATGTTTTCCTCAATTTTTCTCCTTCGTTCCTAAAAAGTTCTATTATCTCTGCATCCTGCTCCCTGTTCTGGTTTTTTTTTTCAGATTTGTCTTTTGGTTTGTACTTTTTGATTAACCCCTCCATTTCATCACACAGACGTAAGTCAAAAGTTCCCTCTTTTGGCCACTTTGTTAATAGATTTTTGGTTCTCTTTTCCCATTTTTCCGAAATTCTTTCAATATCTTTTTGCCTACTGGAAACTTTTTGCTTGATATCTTGACTGCAGTTCCTTTTCCCATCATATTGTTCCTTCAGGGTATTCCTCGGAAATTCATAACTCACTTATCTGATTGTTTCTTATTAGTATCACTACTTCTATTATACTACTTCTCCGCCTAATCTTATAATTTTACTACCCAATCTGCCGGCTTTGTGTTATTTAATTTTATTAAATTTATCAAATTATTCTTACTTCTTTTGTTCTGCCCGTGCAGACCCCTGCCTAGTGCGGTATCCGCAGAACTTTCCTTTAAACCTCGTCCGTTCAGACCCTGACGTTTCCTAAGGCGGTATCCACGAGGACTTTTTCTGCCCTGCCCGTCTCGGACCCTCGTTTCCCGCGAGGCTGTATCCACAGGGACTTACCAACACCAGATGGAATTTTACGTTCATCAATTTTATCGTCTTATCTCTACTCACCCCACTGCGCAGTTTTGTTGATCAATCCTCTGATTCTCCTTTAATTGCAATTTTTTTAAATCAGATTCTTTGGATCGGAAGAACCCTTCGAGTATCGTTTAACACTTCTGTGTCCCGGAGGACTCCCACACCTAACAGAGTTTTTAGTCCGAATTAACAGTGAAAACGCTCACCTTTTTACTGCGTCGTCACCCTTTACTCTGCTAGTATTGTGGGGGTCCCCGAAGGATAGGGAAGTGACCCTGATGTGTCGCTGTTTTCTTATGGGTCTCTTTCTGACCCTGCTCGCATCGCCAGATTTGTCGTGGACAACCGAGATTTAATAATAATAAGGAGACGCAGAAGATTCATCAAGAAGTTAAAACTTTATTTGCAAACAAAGGCTGTGACGGTCAGGGAGCTGGTTACTGAACGCCCCTGAACAAAGGCTCTTTTTGTGGCCCCTTCCTAGTCCAGTTAGCATAATCAATCAAGTCAGTTTCAGCTATCTAATTACAGACCCCTCGTTTCACTGCATTCTGCAAAGTTGTCTTCACAAGTGCTTTCTAATCTAATCACAACATGCTTGTACCTCACTACAGCCCTTCTAATCTAATCACAACATGCTCTGGTCATTTCTGCAGTATAGACATCGGTACCAGGCACAGGGTCACGCTTAGGTCACTATGCACAGTCACCCGCGAGTTACCTTACTCTTCCCTTCGATGAAGAAGGAGAAGGAGCCAGCGCCATCTTAGGCAGAGAACAGATTATGAATAAACAAGTCTGCAGCCTCTACTTTCTGTATATTCTATAGGAGCAGTTGGCCCGAAGGGCCTGTTTCCGTGCTGTATTATTCTGTGACTCCATGACTCCTGCATTCCGTTCAACTCAACTCCGCTCCTCCCTCAATCACTCTTTCCCTCCCTCTCTCTTCCCACCTTGCCTCCTTACATCTCCCTTCCCCAGCGCTCCGCGATCAATTTTATTGCTCAGGGATCACTGGACGGATCTCTGTTCTTTTTGACATATCTTATGGACTTGGATGGAAATGTAGATAGGTGGGATAGAAATTGTGCAGATGACACAGTGATTGGTGGCGTTGTGGGCAGTGCAGTCGGCTGTAAAAGCATGCAGCGGGAATCAGTTGCAGATAAAGGCGGAGATATTGCAGCTCAGATGTAATCCGGGCACGTGTGAGGTGTTGCACTGTGGTAACTCAAGTGCAAGGGGAAAGTACACATTTAATATCCAGAACCTTAGCGGCACTGATGTACAGAGAGATATTGGATTTCAAGTGCATAATTTCCTGAAAACGGCCACGCAAACATATAGGGTGCTAAAGAAGGCGTACGGCACGTTTATATTCATCAGTCGGGGCGGTGAGTAAAAATGTTGGAAAGTCATGTTGCTGCTGGTTAACACATCTTTCTGTGTCGCATTTAGAGTATAATGTGCAGTTCTGGTGGTCACACAATGGGATTGATGTGGCAGCTTCAGGGATGGTGCAGAAGATGTTCGCCAGAATGTTGCCTGGATTGGAGAGTAATAGCGACAAGCAGAGGGTGGACACACTTGGATTGTTTTCTCTGGAGTGTTAGAGGCTGAAGGGCGATCTGATGGAAATGTCTCAAGTTAGGGGAGCCACGGATAATGCAGATAGTCAGAGTCTTTATCCCAGGCTGAAAATATCAAATGCTGGAGGAAATAAGTCCCCAGAGCCTGATGAGATAAACCCCATGTTATTGAGAGAGGAAAGGGATGAGATTGAAGAGTCTTCGATCAAGATCTTCGGGTCCACACCAGCCACTGACGACGTGCACGTGGAATGGAGAGGTGTTAATGTTGTTCTGTAAGTCAAGAAGTGAAATAGGGATATTCCTGGAAGCGAAAGTCCGGGGAGTCTCACGTAAGTGGCAGGGAAGTAATTGGAGAGGATACTTAGGGATGGGATTGATGAGCGTTTGCGAAACCGTGGCTTAATTGGGGTCAGTCAGCGTGGCTTTGTGCCAGGCAAGACAAGTCTACGAAGTTGATTGAGTACCTGAAGGAGGTGATGAATTTCGTTGATGAAGGTAGGGATGTGGATGTTGTCTTCATGGATTTTAGTAAGACGTTTTGGAAGGTCCCTCATGGTCGACTCATCAAGAAGATTAGAGGCTGCGATTGACGGTGAACAGGCCGTTTTGATTCAGAATTGGTTAGTCCACAGAAATCATAGGGTAGAGGTCGATGGGACTTATTCTGGCTGGAGGTCCTTGCCAACTGGTGTTCCACAGGGATCCGTAGAAGAACCGATGCTTTTTGTGATAAATCAAAATACCCTAGATGAATATATGGATCAGCGAGTTAGTAAGTTCACAGACGGAACAAACATTGGTGGTGTTGTGGATAGCGTTGAAGATTTCCAAGGGATACAGTGGGACACAGATATGTTGCAGAGATCGGTACAGAAGTGGCTGATGGAGTTCAATCATGCAAATGTGAGGTGCAGTAGTTTGAGAGAACAAATGTAAAGAGAAAAAACGTTGTGAATGGCAAGATCCTTAACAGTGTTGAAGTACAGAGGGATCTGAGGGTTCAAATGAAGACCTCCCTGAAGTGGCTGCAGAGGTTGATAGGGTGGTGAGGAAGGCATGCGACATGCCAGCCTTCCTGGCTCTGGACATGGAATAGAAGACGGAACGTGATGGTGCAACCTGCATTTAAAACAGTCTGTGTAATTCTGGTCATCACAGTGCAGGAGGGATGTGATTCTGCTGGGAAGAGAGCAAAGGAGAATTGCTGGGATTTTTGCCTGGATTGTAGGTGATGGCGAGAGATTGCACGGGCTGAGCTTGTTTTCCCTGCGAGATGATCTGAAAGAAATCTAACAGATTGTGAGAGGCACAGACAAGATTGATCTCGAATGTATTTGTTCCCATGTTCCCCTGTCAAAAAACAAGATGTCATCGTCTTCAGGTGAGTGGACGTGCTTCTAAACGGGATCTCCTTCGTCGGGTTTTTGCATAGATTTAGTCCCAGATCAATGTCATAAATAAAACAATTTGACGCAGCATAATTCCCAAAGTATCTGTCACCAGAGTCTGAATCATCCATTCCAGCCATCGCCCTCGCACTGACGTCAGATTCAATGAATCAAAGTCCCTTTGTTTCCATCTCCATCCTCTTATCCATAGCAAAGATTCATCTGAATCTTTCTCTTTGAGCGAACTGTTCAAAGTCGACAGAATTCCGGATCACACTCCCGGAACCAATTGGCCCTTCAGAGAATTCCGTGGCCTGATTGGTGCATCTCACTGTGCAGTGCTAATTTGGTTTATTTGCCGAGGTACAGTGAAAAAAAAGCTTGTCTTGTGCACCGTTCATACAGATCAATTCAGTACAGCAGTGCTTTGAGTTAGTACAAAGTAAAACAATAACTGAATGCAGAATAAAGAGTTACAGTTCCAGTGAAGGTGCAGTGCAGATACATAAAGAGGTGGAACGTCATAACTCGGTAGATTCTGAGGTGGAGAGTCCATCCAATCGTACGTGGGAACCGTTAAATCGTCTTAAAGCAGAGGAAGAGAGGCTGTCCTTTAGCCCGGTGGTACGTGCTTTCACGCATTTGTATCTTCTGCCTGATGGGAGGGGGAGAAGCGTGCATGTCCCGGGTGTGTGGGTATAAATCCTGGAATTAAGCACGCTTTGGTCTCGGTCAATTTACGTGTTGCTCCAGCCGTCCGGATACAAAGGGGTTAACCGCAGATGTCTGTTCAGTGAGTGTAATTAATTGACGTCAGTCTGCACGGAGCCAGATTGTGTCACCAGGGTTTTCCCCACTGCTTTTAAAATCTGTTCCTTTCGATGAAATCTCACAGTGTCAGTGGGAGAAGCTCCTCCGTCACTGACAGAGAGCAGCAGCAACAAAGCGGAAGAAGATAAGTCTGGAGCAGCGAACAACAATGTGGGATGTACATGAACAGATGGAATCTGTTAATAGTGGGGTGTGAAGTTCTGGTCACCGACTGGAATCTGGGAACAGTGGAGTGAGCTGTCACAGGAGTGGGTCGGGATCTGGAAACAGGAGAGTGGGACGTTACTCCGATGGGGCAGGGTGTATTCTGGGCAGCGGAATATATTTTATCGGATGCTGCTTGGATAACAGTGGACCTTCGGATCACTTATTTACTCTGGACAATTCAGGCCGTCTATTATCCCGTCCTCGCTCTTGTTGCTGTTCCAGGTAGGACCCTGTCCAACGACTCGACCAACAAACAGGTGAGAAACAGTGGTCACGGGCTCCGGTAAAGTGTTCTGGTGGGTGGACTGTTCATGACATGTGCCGGTTAATAAAGCGGAACGTCCTCACTAACTATGCTCCGGTTGAGGGAGATGCCATACATTGACCTGGTCCGTGTGCGGGGATCAACGCCTTGAATGGCGTTCATCACCGTTTTATTTATCCTTCGTTTCTCGATGTTACCTTCTCAAATTGCTGACACGTCCTCAAGTACATTTATTTGTTCGATAAACCATTGTTATCTGCACTGCCGTTCCTGCAATTCACTCTCTACTCACTGCTGCCGTGTCTGGTGATCCCAGCTGTCGGAACTAATTTCAATTTGAAGCCTCTGGTTGTTTCCCACCGCCCCCATCCCCCTGCCGGGCACAACGTGCGGCTGAATCAGACTTCTCCGCCGGGGACCTGGGCAAATTTCACCACAATCTCTAGTGTGGTTGCGTCATGTTCCCAAGCAGCAGCAGGTGGCTGCCCGACACACAGACGCTGGATCGCAGGGTAATAACTCGTGGGAGAACCGAGGGTTGATTCATCCACAACTAAAATAAAGTCTCTGCATGAAGAGCAGGAAGAATAACCGTGTCTCCAAACACTTTCTGTGAATCTGCTAACGTTGCTCCAAGCCCGCTGTCATGTTTGTGTTTATTTCCCTCCTCACAGTGAACGTGCTGACGATTGTGGTCCTGTCGCGGGGAAAGTGCGGTCTCTCCAAAGGCGTCACTCTCTACCTGATGACCATGGCAACGGCGGATCTACTGGTCGTTGTCCTCGACCTGATACTGAGGCAGATTCCGATTGTTTATCAGGAAGCGTTTGGTTTCCTGAGGTACTTCCCGCTGTGTAATATCCACGCAGTCCTGCTTTTCGCAGCCACCGACTGTTCTGTCTGGTTCACCGTCGCTTTCACCTTTGATCGGTTTGTGGCCATTCGTTTTCAGAAGCTGAAAGCGAAATATTGCACCGAGAGAACGGCGGCTGTGGTTCTGGGGACGGTGACCGTGCTGAGCTGTTTAAAGAATATTTTCTGGTATTTCATGCTCGCAGGAGACTACTTTTTTGATAATATTCCTTGGTTTTGCTGGGAAAGAGGCGGTGTTCTGTACTCAGTGGTTTGGATCGCAGTCGAGATTCCTCCATTACCTCCTCACGCCTGCGATCCCATTTGTCCTCATTCTCCTGCTCAATGCTTTGACCATCAGACACGTTTTAGTGGCGAGCAGAGCCCGCAGGAGGCTCCGGGGTCCCAGCAGTGGGGAGAGTCCCAGAGACCTGGAGATGGAGAGCCGCAGGAAAGCCCTCATTTTACTGTTGGTTGTGTCGGGGAATTTCATCCTGTCGTGGGCGCTGTTTACGGTGAATTCTGTGTGGTTCCGATTTCCTTACGTTTCTGGGACTGTGTTTCCACCATTCACCATAAAGGAACTGGGCTCCATGCTGCAGCTCCTGAGCTGCTGCACAAACACGGCTCTTTACGCTGTGACCCAGACTAAGTTCAGGGAGAAGCTGAAGGAGGTGGTGAAATCTCCCCTCACTCTCATTGTGAGATGCGCTCAGCGCGGAGAGGAGATGAGGAATCCGCGCCGCTCCGCCGCCTGAACCAACTCCGTCTCTCCCCCTCCCTAAACACAGTGGGGGGCGGGGGGAACTGGCAGAATCGGGCCGGGAATTGTGAACTGGAAGGAAAATCGTCTCAACTCTGTGACTTTGTTTTGTTCTAAATGTGCTTTTTTTTCCTTCTGCAAATTGTGTATAATTCATGTTTAATTTGTTTCACTTGAGAATGCTGCTATATAACGCGATGTGCCTGTGATGACGCTGCAAGTACGATTTTCATTGCACCTGTGCGTTCGTGTACTTGTGCATCTGACAATAAACTCGACTTTGACTTTAAATTTGAATTATCTGAAGTAGGTTTTCTAGGCATATTACGGCAATGTGTGGCATTGCCAGAGAAGTTCAATGCAAAGGCATAAAACTGCGAGAATCTATTAAATAAATGTATTGCACAAAATAAGCAACAATCCGGTAGTTTTCATCGACGGTTCAGAAATCTGATGGTCTCGTTAAAGAAGACGTTTCTGGATCGTTGAGTGAGGGTCTACATACTCCCTGATGGTAGCAACGAAAACGCCATTTCTCGGATGGTGAGGCTCCTCAGTGATGGATGCCGCATTCTTGAGGCACTGCCTCTTGGAGATGTCCTCGATGGTGGGGTGGGGTGTTGTTATTCCGGTGATGGAGCTGGCTGACTCCACATCCCTCTGCAGCCTCTTTTCATCCTGTGCATTGGAGCCTCCGGACCAACAAACGGTCATAATGCTCTCCTATCTATATAAATTGACAAGACCCTTTGCTGACATAGCAAATCTCCTCAGACTCCAATCCTACAGTCGAAGTGGAGCAGTGGATGTGGTGTGCATGTATTTTCGTAAATCGTCTGATAAGGTTCCTCATGAAAGGATTATTCAGAAATTTAGGAGGCATGGGATCCAGGGAAACGTGGCTGCATGGATTCAGAATCTCCTCAGACTCCAATCCTACAGTCGAAGTAGAACAGTGGATGTGGTGTGCATGTATTTTCGTAAAGCGTCTGATAAGGTTCCTCATGAAAGGATTATTCAGAAATTTAGGAGGCATGGGATCCAGGGAAACGTGGCTGCGTGGATTCAGAATTGGTTCGCCCACAGAAGACAAAGGGTGCTGGTAGATGCAGCATGTTATGCCTGGAGTTTTGTGACCAGTGGTGTTCCGCAGGGATGTGTCTGGGACCCCTGTTGTTTGTGATGTTTAAATATGACGGACGAGTATGTGGAAGGGTGGGTTAGTAAGTTTGCTGATGATAAAGAGGCTATTTGTGGTGTGAATACTGTAGAGGGTTGCTGTAGATTACACCAGGATATTGATAGAATGTAGAGCTGGGCTGAGAAGTGGCAGATAGAGTTCACCCCGGAAAGTGTGAAGTGATTCACTTCAGGAGATTGAATTCAAAGACAGAATACAAGGTCAATGGCAGGACTCTGAGCAGTATGGAGGAACAGAGGGATCTTGGGGTCCACGTCCACAGATCTCTCAAGGTTGCCGGTCAGGTCGATAGGTGTTAAGAAGACGTATGGTGAGTTGTCCTTCATTAGTCGGGGGATTGAGTTCAAGAACCGCGAAGTAATGTTGCAGTTCTATAGAATTTTGGTTGGACCAGAGTTGGGAGTTCAGGTCGCCTCGTTATGGGAAGCATGTGGAAGCTTCATGTCGGGTGCAGAGGAGATTCAGCAGGATGCTCTCTGGATTGTAGAGCATGTCTTATGAGGATAGGTTGAGTGAGCTAGGGTTTTACTCTTTGGAGAGAAGGAGGATGAGACGTAACCTGATGGAGATGTACAAGAGGCATAGATCGAGTGGACAGTGAGAGACTTTTTCCCAGGTCGACAACGGCTAGCACGAGGGGACATAATTTTCAGCTGATTGGACGAAGGTATATGTGGATTCACCGGGTAATTTTTTTCAACACAGAGTGAAGTGCATGCGTGGAACGCATTGCCTGTCGAGGTTGTGGGTGCAGATACATTAAGGACATTTAAGAGAGTCTTAGAAATGATAGAGAAATGGGCGTCTATGTGGGAGGGAAGGGTTAGATAGATCTTGAAGCAGGATAAAATATCGACACAACATTGTGGGCCGATGGGCATGTCCTGTGCTGTAGTCTTTTCTGTTCTGCGTTCCGTGGAAGGTTCGGGAAGCTAAAATCAAACAGAGTCCTTGGGGATTATAAGAAACCAGAAAAGAACTCAAGAAGGGAATTAGAAGAGCCAGGAGGGACCATGAAAAGTCCTTGGCAAGTTGGATTAAAGAGAATCCCAAGGCATTGTATACACACGTCAAGAGCAAGAGGTCAGCTAGGGAGAGGGTAGGACCAGTTTTCCAGCAACGATTTTTGGTAAGTGGGAGATCTTCAAAAGCTAAATATCGAGAGTACAGAATCTGTATGTTCCGGTTACAATAAAAGGCAAGGCTAACTGGTTCAGGGAACATTGGTTATCGAGGGATATTGAGGCCCTTTTAAAGAAAAAGGTGGTGGTGCATATCAGGTATAAGCAGTTAAGATGGAATGAGGTACTTGGGGAGTAAAAGAAATGCAAGACAACACATAAGAGAGAAATAGGAAGGGCAAGAAGAGGACACGAGGTTGCACTTGCATACAAGGTGAAAAAGAATCCCAAGGGCTTCTGTTGCTATATTCAGATCAAAAGGAAAGCAAGGGACAAAATCTCTCCTCTTGAAGATCAGCGTGGTCATCTACGTATGGAGCCAAAAGAGATAGGGGAGATCTTAAATGAATTTCCTGCATCGTAATTTCCTCTATAGAATAAAAGGGTAGTCAGGTCATGGAATGTATCCGAATTACGGAAACGGAGTTGTTGGCTGCCTTGAGGCGAATGAAGGTGGACAAATCCCTAGTGCCTGACAAGGTGACCACCACCCACCATCCTCCCTCCCCCCTCCTCCCACATAGACCTTCTGGGAGACGTGCAAAAATTGCAGGGCCCCTGGCAGAGATGCTTAGAAAGTCCTTAGCCGAGGGTGAGGTGCCGGAGGTGTGGAAGATAGCTGTTGTTGTTCCGTTGTTCAAGAAAGGCTCGAAGAATAAGCCGGGAAATTATAGGCCGGTGAGCCTGACGTCAGTTGTGGGTAAATTATTGGAAGGTTTTCTAAGGGACAGAATATAAAGTATTTGGATAGACAGGGCCTGATTAAGGATAGTCAACGTGGCTTTGTGCGTGGTAGGTCATGTCCAACCAACCTTGTAGAGTTCTTCGAGGAGATGACTGGGAAGGTCGATGAGACAAAGGCGATGGACGTTGTCCACATGGAATTTAGCAAGGCCTTTGTCAAAGTCCCACATGGGAGGCTGCTCCAGAGGGTTAAGTCGCTTGGCATTCAGGATGAAATAGTCAACTGGATTCAACGTTGGCTTAGCGGGAGAAGCCAGAGAGTGGTAGTACATGGTTGTCTCTCTGACTGGTGGCCTGTGACTAGTGGTGTGGCGCAGGGATCGGTGCTAGGTCAACTATTGTTTATCATCTATATTAATGATTTAGATGATAATGTGGTGAACCGGATCAGCAAATTTGGGAATGACACCAAAACTGGGGGCGTAGTGGACAGCGAGGAAAGCTGTCAAAGCTTGCAAAGTGATCTGGACCAGCTGGGAGAATGTACTTAAAATTGGCAAATAGAATTTAATGCAGACAAGTGTGAGGTGATGCGCTTTGGGAGGACAAGCCAGGCTAAGACTTACACAGTGAATGGTAAGGCACTGAGAAGTGTGGTAAAACAAAGGGACCTGGGAATACAGATCAATAATTCCATGAAAGTGGCTTCACAGGTGGATAGGTTTGTAAAGACAGCTTTTGGCACATCGGCCTTCATCAATCAGGGCATTGAGTACAGGAGTTGGGATGTAATGTTGTCGTTGTACAAGATAATGGTGAGGCTGAATTCAGTTTTCTGCAGTTCTGGCCACTTACCTTCAGGAAAGATATCAATAAGCTTGAAAGAGTGTAGAGAAAATGTACACGGATGTTGCCGGGACTTGAGGACCTGAGTTGAAGGGAAAGGTTGAATAGGCTAGGACTTTATTCCCTAGAGCGCTGGAGAATGAGGGGAGATCTTATGGGGGTATACAAAATTGAGGAGCATAGATTGGATGAATTCAGGCAGGCTTTTCCCCCTCTGCTTAGGTGAGCCCAGATCTAGATGTCATAGGTTTAGGGTGAAAGGTGAAATATTTAAGGGGAATATGAGGGGGATCTATTTCACTCATAGGGTGGTGCGAGTGTGGAACGAGCTGCCAGAGGAAGAGGTGGATGCGGGTTCAATTGTAACATTTAAGATAAGTTTGGATAGGTACATTGGTGGGAGGGGTTTGGAGGGATAAGGTCCGGGTGCAGGTAGATGGGACAAGTCATAAAACCAGGTCGGTTTGGGCTAGATGGGCCGAAGGCCCTGTTTCTGTGCTGCAGTGCTCTGTGACTTTATCCTTGGGTTGTCCGAGTGTCATAAAGGAGGGAACGTGTGCTTGGAGGCGGAGGAGGTGAGTGAGGTCCTTAATGAGTACTTTGTATCAGTATTTCCCAAGGAGAAGGACGTGGATGATGGAAAAATCGGTGCGGAGCATACTGATATGCTGGGGCATTTCGAGATAAGGGAGGAGGGTGTTGGGTCTCTTAAAGAGCATTAAGATGGAAAGTACCCAGGACAAGATTGGATATACCCCAGGTTGTGGACAGGTTGTGGACGTTATTCAAGAATGGAAACGGGGATAATTCTGGTAACTTATGACCCGTGAGTCTCACGTCAGTGGAGGGGAAGTTACTGTAGAGGATTCTCGGAGATGGGATTGATGAGCATTTGGAAAACCACGGCCTAATCAGGGACAGTTTTGTGCGGGGCAAGTAGCGCCTCTCTAAAGCGACTGAGTTTTTCGAGGAGATAACGAGGGTGATGGATGAAGGGCGAGCTGTGCATGTTGTAGACATGGACTTCAGTGAGGCGTTTGAAAAGGTCCCTCATGGGAAGCTGATCCAGAAGGTTGAGGTGTGTGGGATCCGCGGTGAATTGGCAGTTTGGGTTCAGAATGGGCTTGTCCATCGGAGACAGATGGTGGTGGTCGATGCGACTTATTCTGGCTGGAGGTTGGTGACCGGTGGTGTCCCGCAGGGGTCCGTATTGGGATCTCCGCTGTCTATGATGTATAGAAATACCCTGGATGGTTGGGTCATTAAGTTCGCAGCCGATCCAACGATCGCTGGATTCGTTGACGGTACATAAGACCATAAGACTTAGCAGCAGAATTTGGCCTTTCAGCCCATCGAGTCTGCTCCAGCAAGAGAACCTGTCTGATTAACTTTTCCCACTCAACCCCTTCTCCTTCCTTCTCCTGTCGTGGATTAAACGGAGATTCGAGAATGACCAGGAGACGCAGAAGATTCTTCAAGAAGTTAAACCTTTATTTGCAAACAAAAGCTGTGACACTCGGAGAACTAGTCACTGAATGCCTCCGAACAAAGGCTTACAGCTCTTTTTATGGCCCCCTGTTAGTATAGTTGACATTATCAATCATATCAGTTTCAGCAGCAGTGATATCTAGTTACAGACCCCCACTTCTCATCCCCCTGCATTCCGCCAGTTATTTTCGCAAGTGTTTTTCCACTGTACGCTTGGTCATAGTTGTTTTCTACTCTAATTACAATATTCTCTTATTATTTCTGCAGTACAGACATCGGTACCAGGTGCTACTCTAATTACAATATATTCTCATTATTTCTGCAGTACAGACATCGGTACCAGGTACTACTCTAATTACAATAAACGTTAGTTATTTCTGAAGTACAGACATCGGTACCAGGCACAGGGTCACAGTTAGGTCACCATGCTCAGTCACCAGCGAGTTACCTTACTCTTCCTGCACGTGGGCTTTCTGTTTCCTTCGATGAAGAAGGAGAAGGAGCCAGCGCCATCTTAGGCACAAAACAAATTATAAGTAAACATGTGTGAACAGCCTCCATTTTCTGTATATGATATAACAGGCGAACAGACGGAGAGAGCTGGAGACATATCGTTCGACAGAGAACTGTCTGCTGAGGGAATTGCGGAGGGATGCAAACTCCAATGCAGAACCGTCAGTAATTCGTCCAGTCACTTCCTTTATTCCTGAACAACAGCAGTAATTACAACTCTGAATTTAGTTCCGCAGCCCGTTGAGCAGCCTACTAGAATAATTCCTGAATTCAGTGCACATTGCGCCCCGCTGCATCTTGCAGCGAAATTTGTGATCTAACCGGATGGTGGAGGCAGCGAGGACGTGATAAATAATCAGAATGACGGGCAGCGGAGGATAGAACACAAGATCAGATTCAGAGTCACACAGATGTAAAGCACAGACAGGTCTTCCGGCCCAATCGTCCAGACCGACTGTGATACTGATCTACGCTGCTGCCATTTGCCGCTTTAGTATTTCATCCCTCCACTCCGTTCTTATCCAAGGACCTATACTTCTCAAGGAATGAGACTGTAAGCAGTGGAAGTCCTGATGACATAAAGAAACACGTACCGGACAGTTGCCCATCGAGTCTGTGCTGTTGAGATGTTTACATTAAGGGGAGAATTGCTCTGAATTGGGGAACAGCCTCGCCACAAACGATTTGATAAAACAATAAGGCTCTCATGACTCCGACGTGATTCAAACACGCAGCCTTCTGAAGTGGAGTCAGACGCGCTGCAGTTGTTCCACGAGGTCGCGTGATGAAGTTAAAATGTGTCGCCGGAATTCGTTGAGAAAGATCTGTTCCTGCTCACCTCCTCATCCGGGAACTCTCAAATGTTCTGCTTTCGCACATCTAATATGGCAACAACATTGTCTTCTCTGTGCCTGTAAACGTCGCTCTTTCAGCTTACTAGTCTTTAACCCCTTGTCTGTGTGTCTCTCGCACCATGAAATTTGTTTCTTCCATTCTTCGGATGTTTAGAACTGAAGGGAGATGAAATATCTTGAGTCAGGGCAGGGCTTATCCCTTTGGTTCATTTGATGGAAATGCCAGAGTCCATCCATTACACTTAAGTTGAGTTCCATCGATATCTGGAATTTGAAGGAACAGATGGCCAGGTGAAAATGCAGGGAATTCGTGTTGCACAAGAAAATCAACAAGATCTTGGTGAAAGGCAGCGTAATCCGAAAGAGCTGAATGGCCTGCTTCTGTGTAAATCTCTCGTTCTTTATCTCGGTTCACCTCTCCCACAGAGACATTCTCTCCACATCTCTTCACTTACTTCGCACTCCTCTGTTTCACTGACACACTACATCACCATTCTCTCTCTCTCTCCCTCTCCCACCCACTATCCGCCCCCTTCTCTATTTATCTAACCATCTGTAGATCTACCCCTCCGTCCATTTGCATTTCGACGCAATCTGTTAATTTTACGGCATAGTTGGACTCCAGTTGACTCCTCATGTCTAAATCGTGTTATTTATCCGAATTCGTGGTAACAACACAGAATTCTTGGAAACGGCAACGTCAACTGTCTGCAAGACTGAAGAAATATTTATCATCACAGTGTAAGTTCCGCCTCGGAGGGGACTTCTATGGGGTGTCAGTGAAGCACCACGAACAAAATGGATGAACTTTGAAATGTTATCTCAGGACGGATCGGTAGGTGGCAGTGCGTCCGAGCAGTCTGAGGCGCTGGGTTACGACTCCATTCTCTGCGGCGACGTGTGCTCGAGTTTTCACTTGCTATTTTGGACCACTGTCGTTGCACTGATCAGTGCAAACTGTAACTCGGTGCCCATTCTCAATCTTACCGATGTTCTGCTACTTGCTGTTTAACATCTTCATGTTGCCTTCACTGTCGGCAAATCAAGTCAGTACCAACATTACGGAGGATGATTTCATGTATTGTGAATCAGGAATATTTCTTGATTGGCATGCGAGAAACCTATTGGGAAATATGTTGTTCGGATATTATACCATGCACGGAGCAGTTATAATTAACTCCAATGAAGAGGTGCCTCGGAAACAGTGATCAAAATGTGGTAGAATGTAACAGTCAGTTCGAACATTTGTGCAGCTCAGGGTGACTGCACGACTTTCGATCCAACAAAAAGGAAACCCTGAACGAAGAGTTGGCAGGGAGTCTCAGGTGGATTGTGGACATACACCGAGTGATCCGGGTGTGGATGGAGAATGGTTATTACTGAAGGATGGAAAGCCTGAATTCCAAAAGGCGTTCCCTCAGGGCAGAAAGGTGCAACATGAAACGTATGGACTATGCAAAACCATGAAATATAGATGCAGTTAGGAACAGAATAATGCCGAAAGAAAACACTCACAAATATCCTGAACAAGAAATGAACCTGGAGGTTGGGAATGTTTTAGAATTCAGCAAAGTATTACAGAGAACCTGGTCTGGAAAACAACCGAAACGTTGCGAGCTAACCCGAGAACCGTTGAAGCAGGCTGCAGGAGGTTTAAAGTGCATGGACGAACAGTTGGCCAATAGTTTCAGTGATAGGAAGGTAATCCGTTTTACTTTGCACAGATGGGTTCGGCTGCCACTTTGCCACGGGTGGGTGATTGGTCCATGAGATGTGCTGACTGGTTCAACAAATTTTACTGCCACTCTCTCGATACTTTTCCCACCGTCACGCAAGTGAGGACCGTTGGAGATAACAAGAACAGAAATTGATGATTGGACATGTTCACAAGAAACATTAAAAGGATGGAATGAATTTCGAAATAAAGCGAGAGATGGGGGACCGGTGTTTCTGTTCACCTTTTCCTTTCTATTTTCAGTTCTCGGACCTTAACAGCGAATGCAAGTGGAAATGGGAAACGATTCCGATGGAACACGGAAGACACTTGGACAAGTGAGTGAAATTAGCCGGATAAGTTGCGACCTAAATTTGATGTTTTGATAAATGTTAATGATTTGCCGGAGTTAATTAAGAACACAGATTTCCGCTGATGGTGGAATCCACAACAAATATTTAGCGAGCCTGGTGAGGGCTAATGGCAGGAAGCACTTGTCCACGCACAAGTTACGGACTGTGCTGTGAACTCACTTCCTCGGTAAAAAGGCATCGGGTATCCGTTCTCCCAGACCACCTCTGTCCAGTTAATCTTACGTTGCATTCCCATGTGGATCAACATGAATTGCAGTCTGTTTAGAGCCAAGCATGTAAGATTTCTTTCATCTGTGCTCTCACATAATACAAACGCGAGGCATTGAAACGCCATGAACGGTACTTGACAGCTTATCTATTCGTAGGCAATTCGGGTTTCAAAAGGTGATGTGAGGACGAAGCTTCCTCGTCTCTCATCCCACGCAACTTATTCTCCACAGTGTCAGCATCGCAGACTAATTTTGCAGTTGTCACCAGGCCTGAATGAACACCGAACAAGAATTAACGAGAAGATCCGCAGCTGCCTCCAAGACACGTGTGCAAAGTCTACTGCAGTGACTCGAAGATTGGGGCTGGTGGACAGACGGTAGAATTCTGGTCGGCGAGAGGTGACCCATATCTGGTTTGACCCGAAAACTTCAGAACTACATTAACATCACTACCTTATTAATGACCAACAACTGACTCCCGCCACCGTGTGTGGGAACTCCTTCAGTCAGGTCCGTGCCAAATATGTGCCCTCTTGCACTTTACCAACAAAGGCCAAGTGAAACTGGAGGAAGAACATCTCTGAATGTTTTCAATATTTTCTGCTTTTATCCCCCTCCTTTGAAGCTGGGCCATTAATCACAATAGTGGATCATTTCCGATTGCGCGACAGCCTGCGATGGTTATACATTGCTGGGACGCTGTATCCGTGTTCGTATCCTCCAAAACTGCAAACTAACCTGTTCCGTTAAATGCATTCATGTTTCCTGACCCACAGATAGTCAACAAAAGCCAGCAGCGGCTCGTTGGTCTAGGGGTATGATTCTCGCTTCAGGACATGTTTGGGCTGATGTGCGAGAGATCCCGGGTTCAAATCCCGGACGAGCCCTGTTTTATTTCAGAAGCACCAATTTCATCCGTATCTCTTATCACTGACGCTAGGTATTTGATTTATAAGTGAGAAAGACTAGAATCGTCTTGAGAGATGCAGAAGATTTGTATGCCAGGTGAGCCTGCAGAAAAGGATAGATCTGCATGTTAATGGGCGTTGTTGGCACTGATGTTTAAGAGCACGAAATAGAGAAATACAGCAAAATTATCTCACACTTCCTGCTTTTTTTTGGCCAGGACACAAGTAGCTCCAAGTTGCAGACAAATTAACCGACACTGATGGAAATTGGGGCCCAAACCCGAATTCAAAGTCCTCGCTCACACCGGTCACTTTACTGTGTCGTCACTTCCGGATTGCGAGAGCTGGAAATTTATCTCTGACCTCAGTTTCTGCCGCTCCAGATTTTGTGACGTAATTCTGATCTTCTCCCCATCCACGAACACCTTATCTACGAATGTGATTATAAGTTATCAGTCGACACCCAGAGGCTTGTTGGGGAATTCCACAAGGAAGAATTGATCACTGAACACAATCCAGTCATATTCAGGTGGACGTGACAATTCCAGCCCAGCTTTCATTTTCAGCGTTCATTGTTTGTGAATATTTTCAATTTCATTCAATTGAACAGTGGCCCACGTTTGCAGCAGTCTCGTGTGTGAACCCAATTCCGCAATATCATACTCCAGTAGGCTGTTTCTCAAAGAAAACTTCTTTGCCGCATTTCACGCAGCTTACATTAAGTATGAACGGTTGCCAATAGTTATCGATTCAGTACTGTGCAGGCGAACTGATGGAGAGGCGTATTCACTCAGTGTGTGACGTTGCCGCAACATCACTCAAATGAGCAATAACCTTATAGCTTCATAGCCTCAAGTACAAGCCTGGTGAACATTATCAAATCCATGCAATCTTCGATGCTCCTCTGTCCGACTGAGTAACGGTCCAAACAGTTTGTGCGGAGTGTCGTTCCTCGTGACACCACTTGTAGTTACTCCATTCTGCAGACATAAAGGAATTCCAGTAATGAACTAGATTTAATCTTTTACAATCACTCACATGAAGGAATCGAGGGGAACAACGAATGCACCTCACTGGACTGCAGAAGGTCGACAGGGACGGAGTGAACACCGAGGAGGAAGTAACTTTCTCTGCCAATCATACTTCACACAGACGTTGAAGGAACACACACGTCTGGTTCACTGTGAATGGTGGTCCGTGTTCCACGGCGCGCCGACAGCCATTTTCTTCTATGCCGTGCAAAACTCATTCACTCTCGGCACAGATGCCAAGCACACTCACCTTCCGAACTAAGGTTGCAAAAAACACAGGTCCAAACGGCGCGCCTTCCGGTGGTATCGATATGTGGATTCACCCCGCCTCGCGCCTTTTTCTTGGTGAAAACCAACATTTTCAATGCGCATCTCAGCGGCAACAACAACTCGACAGAGTGTAACGGTGGACGGTTAAACGCAGCCAGTGCTGCGACAGCCGAATGGTTAAGTACAGTGGGGATTCTCCACGTCGGTTCGAACCTTTCCCGCAGCCCTCAGAGATTAGACAACAGGGACTATTCGTCCAACTACCGCTGGTAGTTTTAACCTCCTGTCACGACTCTCCATCCCTTTGCTCTAGAAGAAATAGGTCAACCTGGTCACACAATTGATTCTGCAGATGCTGGAGGAACTCTTAAGGTCAGGCAGCATCCATGGAGAAATAAAAAGTCGGTGCTTCGGGTCGAGACACTTCATCAGAACTGGAAAAGAAGAGAACATAACCCAGAACAAGAAGTTCAGTGGACGGTAGGAGTACATGCAGACAAGTGATAGGTGAGTCCAGATGAGAGGAGAAAGGTAACGGGTGGGAGTGGAGGTGGCCGGGAAATAAGAAGCTGAGAGCCAATAGGTACAAGAGGCAAAGGGCTGAGTGATAAGAAATCCGGTAGCAGAAGGCAGTGGACTATGGAATGAAGGGCAGGAGGTGGGGAAGGTTCAGGCAGGTCAGGAGGTCCGGAGAAAGGATGGGCAGATCATGAGGGCGAAGACAGTGGAAAAAGAGAAGGGGAAGGGGGCACAGGAATGATGGATGAATGGGAGAAGGAAAGGGAGGGTTTACCGGCATTTAGAGAAATCGATGTTAAGGGTATCAGGTTGGAGACAAACAAGCCGAAATATGAGGTGTTGTTTCTCCAACCTGTGTCTGCCCTCATATGACAACAGAAGAGGTCATGGATAAACATGGCGGTATAGGAGTGGGATGTGGAATGGAAATGGGTGGCCAACTGGACATCCTTGCTTTCGTGGCGGACGGAAGGAAGGTTCTTGATGATGCGGTCACCCAATCTCCGTCGGTTCTCACCGATACAGTGGAGGCCGCACCGGGGCACCATGTGCAATGAATGACACGGTTAGGTTCACAGGTGAAGTGGCGCCTCACCTGGAAGGACAGTCTATGGGACTGAATGGTGGTGAGGGAGGATGCAGGGGCTGGTGTAACCTTTAGTACGGTTGCAGGGATGAGTGCCGGGTGGTTCATCTGTAGCGAGGGGTGAGTGGCCAAAGGAGACGCCGAGAGAGCGATCCCTGCGGAAAGCCGGAAGAAGAGGGAAGGGCAAGAGGTGTCCAGTGGTGGGATCCCGTGGGAGGTGGCGAAACTTACGGAGCAAGACGTTTTAGATGCAGAAACTCCTGGGGTGGTATGTGACGACAAGCGGGAACCTGTCCCTATTATGGTGGGGAAAAAGAAGGGGTGGAGTTCCCCGAAGTTAGCGGAATCGACGTTGAGGCCGTCAGGTTGGAGACCCTCAAGGCGGAGTATAAGGGGTTTTTCCTCCATCCTGCGACTGTCATGTGGCAGCAGAGGAGGCCATGGGTAGACATGTCAGTATGGGACCGGAATGTGGAATTGAATTGCGTGGCCATCGGGAGGCCCTGGCTGTTGCGGCGGACGGAGCGAAGGTGCTTGATGAAGCGATCACCCAATATGTGTCGAATCCCAATGATGTACAGGACGCCTCACCGGGAGCACCGGATGCAATCAATGACACCCTCGGTATAAGGCGCAAGACTCAAGGAATCAAATTCCTTCCGTGCCAATGCGGTTCCTCTGGTCTCCAACTGAGGGCGTGGGTTCCAATCGCAATCCTGACATCTGCTGATTTTCACATTTGTAGTTTTTACTTTTTCAATCAACATCAATTAGTTCCAGTGAATAGGACCAGAGCTATTTGAAATGATAAAGAAGTAGGAAAAAAATTCGTCGCGTCGTTTTCTCACAGCGGATTGGAGTGCAGTGGACAGAGTGCGGACTTTGATGAGTAAGGGGGCGTTGATGAGGAGAGCCCGTGACATCTTCTCAAATTTGACGTTGGTGACCTCAATGTTATTAAAGTCAGAGGTGGTTCACTGATGTCACTTTAGTTTCTGCTGTAAATATCCCAGGCTCAAAGAGACTGATTCACCACGAGTTTTCCACAACACAGATGAAAATAGCGGTTGCCGCGCCGTGGTAGACGGACCTCCATTCACAGTGAACCAGACGTGTGTGTTCTTTCAACTTCTGTGTGCAGTATGATCAGCAGAGAAAGTTACTGCCTCCTCGTTGTTTCCTCCGTCCCTGTCGACCTTATATAGTCCAGTCAAGTGCATTCGTTGTTCCCCTAGATCCCTTCATGTGAGCGATTGTAAAAGCTTCATTGTCATTCATTACTGGAATTTCTTTAAGTCTGCATAATGGAGTAACGACAAGTGGTGTTACGAGGAACGACACCACGCATGAACTGTTTGGACCATTCCTCAGTCGGACAGAGGAGCATCGAAGATTCCTTGACTCGAAAATTTTCGCCAGACGGTTAATTTACTTGACGCTCATGAAGCTATAAGGTTATTGCTCATTTGAGTGATGGTGCGGCAACGTCACACACTGAGTGAATACGCCTCTCCATCAGTTCGCCTGCACAGTTTTGAATCGATAACTATTGGCAACCGTTCATACTTAATGTAAGCTGCGTGAACTGAGGCAAAGAAGTTTTCTTTGAGAAACAGCCGACTGGAGTATGATCTTGCGGAATTGGGTTCACACACGAGACTGCTGCAAACGTGGGCCACTGCTCAATTGACTGAACATTGAAAATATTCACAAACAATGAACGCTACAAATGAAAGCTGGGCTGGAATTGTCACGTCCACCTGAATATGAATGGATTGTGTTCATTCTTCAGTTATCAATTCTTCCACGTGAAATTCCTCAACAAGCCTCTGGGTGTCGACTGATAACTTATAATCACATTCGTGGACAAGGTGTTCGTGGATGAGGAGAAGATCAGCATTATGGCACAAAATCTGGAGCGGCAGAAACTGAGGTCACAGTTAAAATTCCAGCTCTCGCAATCCGAAAGTGACAACACAGTAAAGTGGCCGGTGTGAGCGAGGATATTGAATTCGGGTTTGGGCCCCAATTTCCATCAGTGTCGGTTAATTTGTCTGCAACTTGGAGCCACTTGTGTCCTGGCCAATAAAAGCGGGAGGTGTTCGGAAATTTTGCTGCACTTCTCTATTTCGTGCTCTTAAGCATCAGTGCCAACAACGCCCATTAACATGCAGATCCATCCTTTTCTACAGGCTCACCGGGCAGACAAATCCTCTGAATCTCTCAAGGCGATTCCCATCTTTCTCACGTATAAATCAAATACCTTGCGTCAGTGATAAGAGGTACGAATGAAATCGGTGCTTCTGAAATAAAGCAGGGCTTGGTTGGGATTTGAACCCGGGACCTCCCGCACATCAGCCCAAACATATCCCTAACCGAGAATCATATCACTAGACCAACGAGCCGCTGCTGATTTTTGTTGACTATCTGTGGGTCAGGAAACATGAATGCATTTAACGGAACAGGTTAGTTCGCAGTTTTGGAAGATATAAACCCGGATAAAGCGTCACAGCAATAAATAACCATCGCAGCCGGTGGGGCAATTGGAAACGATCCACTAACGTGATGAATTGTCCCAATTTCACAGACGGTGTATAAAAGCAGAGAACATTGAAAACATTCAGAGATGTTCCTCCTGCAGATTCAGTTGGCATTTATTGGGACAGTGCAGCAGGGCAAAGACTTGGCACGGACCTGACTGAAGGAGCCCCCACACACTGCGGTGGGAGTCAGTTGTTGATCATTAATAAGGCAGTGATCCGATGATTGTAGCTCTTAAGTTTTGGGTTCAACTTGATGTGATTCACCTCACAGCGACTAGTATCCTGCCATCTGTCCATCACCCCCAGTCGTTGGTGGATGTCTCCGAGTTACTGCTGTGGACTTTACACGTTGTCCGGGAGGCAGCTGCGGAGCTTGTCGTTGATTCTTGTCGGGTGTTCATTCAGGCCTGGTGACATCTGGAAATTTATTCTGCGATGCTGACACTGTGGAGAATTATAATTTTCTGGGATGAGAGATGAGGAAGCTTCGTTCTCCCATCACCTTTTGAAACCCGAATTGCCTACGTACAGATAAGCTGTCAAGTAGCGTTCATGACGTTGCAATGTCTCCATGTTGGAATGCAACTTAACATTGGGCATGGGTAGTTTGGAGAACGGACATTTGATGCCTTCTTACAGAAGACGTGAGTTCACAGAACAGTGTCTCCTGTCATCAGCCCTCACCAGGCTTGCTGAGTGTTTGTGGTGGATTCCTCCATCAGCGGAAATCTGCGTTCTTAATTTGTTCCGGAACATCTTTCACATTTATGAAAACATCAAAATCAGATCGGAACTTATCCGGTCAATTTCACTCACTTGTCCAAGTATCTTCCGTGTTACATCGGAACCGATTCTTCTTTCCACTTCCATTCAACGGTCCTCACTTGCACGACGGTTAGAATAGTACAGTGGGAATGGCAGAAAAAATGTTTGAACTCGTCGCTAATCTAATGAACCAATCACCCACCCGTGAGAAAGTGGCACCCGAACCCACCCGTGCAAAACAAACACGGATTAGATTCGCATCTACGAAACCATTGGCCAACTGTTCGCCCATGCACGCTAAACCTCTTACAGCCTGCTTCAACGGTTCTCGCGTTTTCCCTCACCATTACGGTTGTGTTCCCGGACAGTTTCTCTGTAATACTTCGCTAAATTCTAAGACACCCCCGACCCCCAGATTAAATTTTTGTCAGGAACCTTTTTCAGCGTTGATTTTCCGCATTATTCTGTTCCTATCTGTGTCTATATTTCAGGGTTTTTCACCTTCCACAGGTTTCCTGTAGCACCTTCCTGCCCTGAGGGAACGCCTTTCGGCATTCAGACATTGGATCCTTAAGTAATAATTATTCTCCATCCACCCCTGGATCACTCGGTGTATTTCGGCAATACACCTCAGACTACCTGCCAACTCTACCTTGAGAGTTTCCTCCTCCTTGTCTTGAAAGTCCTGCAGTCATCCTGAACTACACCGATCTTCGGACTGACTCTTACATTCAACCACAATTTGATCACTTCATGAGAGTTAATTATAACTCTTCATGGACGGTATTATCTCCGAATAACACATTTCCCAATCAACTCCTCGCTTTCCGATCGAGAAATCCACCTCGTTCACAATGCAGGAAATCGTCCTCCACAATGTCGGTACTGACTTGATTTGCCTACATCGGATGCAACATGAAGGTCTGAAACAACAAGTTACAGAACGTCGGTGAGATTAACAATGGACATTGGTTACAGCTTGTACTGATCAGTGTAACGACCGGTTGTCCAAAATAACAAGTGAAACTTCGGACCCACGTCGCCGCAAAGAATGGAGCCGAAATCCAGCGCCTGTGACTGCTCGGACACAATGCCACCTACTCATCCTTCCTGAGATAACACCTCAAAGTTAATACATTCCATTCGCGGTCCTTCACTGTAACCGCATGGAAGTCCCCTCCGAGGCGGACTTTACACCGTAATGTCAAGTATTTGCTTAGTCTGAAGACAGTCAACGTTTACGTTTCTAAGAATTCCGTGCTTTCACCACATGATGAATGAACTGGAGTCCAACTGTGTCGTAAAATTAACAGATTGTGTAGAAATGCAATGGACGGAGGGATAGATCGACAGATGGTTAGATAAATGGAGACAGAGGGGGGGAAGAGCATAGTGATATAGTGATGCAGAGTGTCAGAGAGACAGAGGAATGCCAAGTAAGTGAAGAGATAAGGAGGCAATGTCTTTGTGGGAGAGGTGAACCGAGATAGAGAACTTGAGTGATTTAAACAGACCAGGCCATTCAGCATTTTCTGATTACGCTGCCTTTATCCAAGATCTTGTTGATTTTCTTGTTCAAAACGAATGCCCCGAATTTTCACCTGTCCATTTATTCCTTCAAGTTCCAGATATGGAGGGAATTTCACTTTAGTATCATAGACTGACTGTAGAATTTCCAGCAAATGAACTTGAACGAGATTCACTCTGCCCTTTCAGTTCTGAATTGTAACCCTGTGAAGAATGGGAAAAAAACAAAATTGAGGGAGCAAGAGACAACCAGACAAGGAGTCAAAGACTTGAAAGCTGAAAGAGCGACAGTTACAGGCACAGAGAATACAATTTAGTTGCTACACCAGATGTGCCGATGCGGAACATCTGCGAGTTCCCAGGCGGGGAGGTGAGCAGGAACAGATCTTTTTAACCAACTCCGGTGACACATTTTAACTTCACCACGCGACCTCGTGGCGCAACGGCAGCGCGTCTGACTCCAGGTCAGAAGGTTGCGTGTTTGAATCACGTCAGAGTCATTAGCGCCTTTTTGTTTTATCACAACGTTTGTGGCGAGGCTATTTCCCATTCAGAGCAATTCCCCTTTGATGTGAACATCGCAATAGCACAGCCTTGATTGGGAACTGTCAGGAAAATGTTTCTTTTTTGTCATCAGGACTTCCACTGCGTCCGGTCTCATTCCTTAAGTACAGGTCCTTGGATAAGAAGGGAGTGGAGGGATGCGACACTAAAATGGCATAAAGTAGCAACGTAGATCAGTAGCACAGTCTGTCTGGACAATGGGCTGAATGGCCGTGTCTGTGCTTTACATCTCCGTGACTCTGATTCTGATCTTGTGTTCTATCCTCCGCTGCCCTTAACTCTGATTATTTCTCACCTCCTCGCCCCCTCCACCATTCGTTTTGATCACAGGTTTCTCTGCAAAATTATGCGGGGCGCAATGTGCACTGAATTCTGAGATTATTCTAGAAGGCTGCTCAGCGGGCTGCGGAACTAAATTCAACGTTGTAATATCTGCTCTTGTTCAGGAATAAAGGAAGTTACTGGATTAGTTACTGACAGTGCTGCGTAAGAGTTTGCTTCCCCCCGTTGCTCCCACGCAGCCAGTTCTCTGTCCAACGGTGTGTCTCCAGCTCTCTCCGTCTGACCGCCTTTCTGTCTAATTCTCCCGATCTCGGGAATCGGAGGAAGACTCCTCCTCATTATACGACAATCCAACTAACCATCATTCAAGAATGTATTGAAGCAACTAACTATGTTGTTGAGATTCTGTCACCATCCTGTGTCCACACCCTGTCGCTGTCCTTCCGGGTGTCAATACACACGCTCCCTCCACACGTAGCCTGTAACCATGACGCTGCTTCAACTCAGCTGAATTTCAAGTGTCTGCGATAACCTGTGGTCACTGACACGTTGGGAGCTTTTGCTACAGGACAAAAGTGGCGTTGTTTCAGTGAAGAATGATCAAGCCCGCCAGCGCACAGACGCATGGCACAGTAGGTGATATTCAGCAATTCCGACTTGGCTTTGAAAGTTATTACAGCACGCTTCCGTAGTACAACGGTTATCATCTTTGGTTTACGTGAGAAAAGTCCCCATTTCCATCTCAGGGAGACATCGAATTTTGGAAAATATCCCTGATGGCTCCCCAGGGCTAGTTTGTCATCAGGAAGGGGCCTCTCTCGGCCGTTCGCGCAATTGTCCACGACAAGTGTCTTGAACTGCTATTGAAATAGTCCGGGATTGTCTTGCAGTCTGAAAATATCCAACCCCATGTGTAGGCTCATCAGGGGAGAATAATTGATAACAGGAGCACAGTACCACTCCTATTTCACACTGAACTCATTCTCTTCCATTCGTCTGTCTATCAGTCTGTTCATCTACCTGCCTGTCTGCTGTCTGTCTCTCTCCGTTATATCTGCCAATTTACTAATTAGTTACGGAAATAATTGGAGGGTTCCCAGACTCCTGTTTAATTGGCGTTTCGGAAGAAGTGATAAACCACTGAAACTTAGTCTCTGATAAGCTACCATGAGGGGTGAGATATTGAGTGAATCCCAGCTGATGCAATGTAACACCCCGGTGATCCCCATCCGCCGACCGACAATCAACAGTGAATCGGAGGGCGTCTAGCAGCTGATGGATGGGATTGTATTTCGGAGCAATACTTCCACCCAGTCCGATATTAGCTACAACATTATCGGTTTCACCAGGGGTCGACGTTTCTATTAGAAGGAGACTCTGGGATCGGATAGCACTGGCTCAAAACTTAGGAACATCCCTTTAAACCGAGATGATGTGGAACTTCTTCAGCCAGAGCGTGGTGGAAATCGTTGGAATTTGCCGAATTCGTTATCACAAGAGGCCAAATACTTAATACAAAGAGCCTAAGGTTGATAGGCTTTTGACACTCAAGAAGATTGATTTAGGATTCAGTGCAGAAGGCAGTAGTATGTTTTTGAAAAAAAAAATAACAGTAATTATCGAATAGCAGAGAATACTCGATGGACCGAATTATGCTCGGAAATATTTCGGAATTATGCTCCCCCGTGTGCAACTCATGCAGAAATAAAAGGATCCTAGATTTTTCCGGTCTGCATCCAATCAATGAAAGTTCTCACAAGTGGGGTGTCTCCCGCTCGAGGGGATATTTTTGCGATGTCTTTGAGCGGATCACACTCTCTGTAGGACACCTCGTCCCGCGTGACTAGGCGAAACATCAACAAGTATCTTTACCCATTCAGATTGAAAATATTCGTTGCTACGACACACAGTATCGGAATATCGAAGTGACAGCAGTCCATTGACTCAGGATATGTTCATCGTTTCTGTTTACAGTGCAGTGTGTGGCGAACTGAAGGACTGATTCCCCCTCTCCATGGGGAGAGAGAAGACTGGAGAAGAAAAGTAAGATGGATGTGGAGACTTAAGTTTGCTCTGCAGTAATTGGTAACACGGTTCTGTGGTGCAATGGAGAGCGTGTTAGACTTCTACCGGTGCACTGGAAAGAAATTCAAAGGTTGTGGGTTCGAGTCCCACCAGAGTCGGTGTTTGTTTCAGCGAATCAGTTTTGCTGCAAGCAGAACCCGAACCTTGACCGATGAGATCGCCTGGTTTGGGACACACGGCAGCTGCAGCGTGAGCTGCCTCGTGGTTTCGGTACATCAGTTTGGGGGATGTTTCTGCATTCTATTGTTTGTATTTCAAATGTTCCCTGAAATTCAGTGGATTTTGACTTAGAGGGCAATTTACGGCAGAGCAAGTTCGGAACGTTTATCGAAAGAGTCACGAGCAGTCTGATCCACGGATCAAATCTGCAGTAAAGGCTGAGGAGATGGTTGGATCACAACGCTGATGAATTAGGCTGCGACATGTACGAAAAGTGTGTGTTCGAGGATTGGTCAGTGCTGAGCTGTTGTCAGGGTCATATCAACCCAAATCCAAGAGCGCACCGCAATAAAGATGTTGCATGTTTTTGCGCTTTCTTCTATGGTTTCTGCTTTCTCGGTCACAGATTTGTTGACAACCCGCAGCTTGCCCAAGTTCCAAGCACAATGTCGTGGTGCATTTCGACATGAAAGATCACTTAAAATGTCCCCGTACAAATACTCCACAAGGAGTTTCATTTTATGACACGGCGTTCATTTCCTGCTGACACGCAGGCTGAACAATGCGCACCCCGTGTTCGAAGAGTCGGTTCTTCAACATCTACTTGTGCGGCAAAGTTTGGTAATGGTAGAAAACTGATAAAGTCTCGGGGTGACGTCACCCTGGAACACGTCTCATATGATCCCTTCTGAAAGTATATGTCTCTTTCCGTCGCTCCGTGTGTGTGTGTTTGTGTGTGTGTGTGTGTGTGTGTGTGTGTGTGTGTCAGTGTGTGTGAGAGAGAGAAAGTAAATTTGTGTGCATGGAGCATGAATGTCGAAGATACTGCAACTGATTGAACTTGATGGCCGATGCAGGGTCGGCGTGGAGGAAGGTTGTTGGAGAGACCAATATACACTGTCACGTTTGGTGAGTGGAGTGAAATGTAACATTTAACCCGTGAACTGTACAGGTGGAAGGTTGTCAAACAGCCATGCTTCTTAGAGGAGCTTAACTGAGCAATGAAGTTCAAGACATCAGCTAGAATGTTTCCTGATTCAATCCCGAATTCACCGACTGGCTGGGCTCATTGATTTCTGAACATCACCTTCATTCGACCACACAAAGTCCATCTTCCCACCCCTGACAATAACAATTATTACTGCAGCTCGGAGGGTGTATCGACGTTCACCGAGAAACATCTGTGTGCAGGAACAGGTCGAGGTGATCCAGCCTCCAATTTCCCCAGGGCACAAAACCTACCCTCAGCCTACGTATTTCACCACTACCATTGATAACTTGGTTACTAATCAGGTTGAAGATACGTGCATGTGTGTGCGCGATGTACGTGTGTGCTGTCTGTTTATATGTCTTCAGATATGTGTGTGTGTGCCTAAATGTGTGTGGCTGACCGTGTGTTTGTGTAAAAGCGGGAGATTATTGTTCTTTTATATACGTGCGCTCAGACAGCTATGTATGTCTGTGTGAGAGAATGTCTTGAAGTAGTTAGTGTTGACATCTGGATATATATGTTTGTCTGTCTGCCTGTGTGTTACATTGTACATCCGTGGTATAACCTGCTGTGCGGCATCTATTTCGCACGCATAAGTACATGTGACTGGGAGTATTAAAGTGCTTTTTGCAATGAGGTGCGTGGAAGTGGTTCAGCTTCTTATCCTCTGGTTCAGGTAAAATGCATCACATGATCCCGAGGACTCTGCAACTTGTGGGATTCACAGGCTGTTGTGGTTTCCCCCCCACATCACAAAGGCATGCGGTTTGGTAGCTTTCCTTACCACGGTAATGTCCAGGAGCGTGTGGATGAGCGGTGGAATCTGTGGGGTAGGAGGTGGGATGCTGTGGGAATATTCTTTCAATGAAAAGAACTCGGTGCCGATAATTGTAAACGGGTGATTATCGGCGCTCAGTCTGGTGTCCGAAGGACTGTTTCCGAGCCGTTTATCTCTGTGATTCCAGAATTAACACGACCAAGGTAAACATCACGTCGTCTCAGTTTGGGACAGTTCCCCGACGTGATACCTGCTCCAAATATTACAACAGTCTCTGTGTTGTTATCCGGTCCTGTTGGTTTCCCCAGTTTTCCGGAGACGGGCTGAGGTGTAATTTCCGTTCATTAACGTAACTACTTGTATCCCAACTGCCTGACTTGTGGGTTGTACCGAAAATGAAAGTCACCGCAATGATTGCAGCTTCACATCCGTGCCCCGTTTCTCCCTGGGATCAGTGTGTCCGAGGGGCCGATGCTCCGCTGTGGAACATGAGTGGAGAAGCTGTGGGACTCGCAGGAATGTGAAGATGAGCCCATGGCAGTGATCTATGAGTGTGGTGAATGACTCAATTGCAAGATCACAAGTCAAAGGAGCAGTCACGGGCCGTTCGGCCCATCGAGTCTGCTTCGCTACCTCACCATTGACTAAACTATGCTCTCATGCAGCCCCAGTTCCCGGCCTTTTCCTCATATACTTTGATAAATTGTCTAATTAGAAACCTTTCAATCTCAACCACCGATGTCAGACTAATAGGTATGTAATTTCCCTTATGCTGTCTCCCACCTTTCTTATACAGCGGAACTACATTTCCGACCCTTCAGTTCCCCAGAACCATGCCAGAGTCCATTGATGCCTGGAAAAATTATCTCCAATGCCTCCACAATCTCTAAAGACACCTTCTTTAGAACTTTCGGGTGCACTTTATCCGGTCCGGGAGACTTATCTGTCCTTAGCCCTTAGTCCTTTTAGTATCCCGAGCACCCTCCACCTAGTAATCTTGACTGAACTCAGTTCTATCCCGTGAGACCCCTGGGTATCAGGTATATTGCTGAGGTGAGGTGCTGAGGTAAAACCCGTTCTGTGCTGTGCTTTAAGAGTTTTCTGGAACACGATTTATTATTTATCAGCCCGTACTTTGCCACAGCTAGGAAAATGGGCAACCATTATGTAGGGTGTTCCTCTCTGTTTCTGACCTACGCTCTTCCCGCTCGAGGAGTGGAGGAGGGGACAGCGCACAAGCTCGATCGTGCATCTCATATGCAGGGCAGGCTCACTGCGTGCTTGATGGGTGTTGCAGCCTCGGAGGATGGGTATGATGACATTCTGCAGAGTAAATTAACTCGACACCTCCCCCTGTGAAATTTGATGAGCCTGTGCAGGTAGAGTTGACTGTTTGTTTGGAATAAGAATGAAGCAAATACGGCAGGAAGCAGATCGCCATTCAATGGAATGATGCTAATTAATAAGTCAGCACCAAACTCACCCCTGTGATTCCCTTACGATTCAATGGTCTTTAGATCACTCTCTGGGGACTGCACTGTACTGCAGCCACAAAGCAACATATTTCACGACATATTTCAGTAATAATAAACGTGATTCTGATTTTGATCTGAATGTGCTTAGATACGACGCTTCGTCAGAATTTGGACTGAACTCCAAAATTTATCTCCCTGTGGTTGACAGAATTTCTTCCCATCTCTGTCCAGAATGCCTGACCCTTATATTTCAGTCTCTGACCTTTAATATCGGCATGAGGAAGTGAAGGTTTAAGAATTGCAACCATACCTATAACCGGTAACCAATATATATATATAGGTAACCAATAACCAATAACCAATCTATATATGCAGTTATATTTCTCTAGCAAGGACTAGCAAGCTGCTGACCCACTAGTTAAGTTGGAATGTTAAGTATGTTAACTGCCTTTGTTTCGAGTAACGGACCATTCCGATATGTCAGACGGTGGCGATACTGGGTGTAATTAACATCGAGGTGAAGGCTTGGTCTGAACAATGAAGGGTGATACCTGCCTTTGAATGCCTTGATTATAACTCAGTTATACTAAGACAAGAGGTGTGATAGCTGTCTCTGGATCTCTATAGCTTGACCGAAACTCCCGGCGCCGTTTGCATGGGATGTGCGTGACAATTCCTTTGTAAATGTCTGTCTGCCCTTTGTGCGGGGAGAACTCGGGAAGCGACTCTTAGTGAGTGCTGAAGAGAATTCTCCTAGCGGTGCACTGCTAATAAAGGTATTTGTTCGAATCGACCTCGTGGCACTGTGTTACTTACAGCGGACAGAAGGGGAAATTAATTTCGGGACGACAGGCAGCCCGGCCAGGAGATACAACTTCCTCACATGCTAATTCTGGACGTTAAACCGTGCCAACTTGACTCTGAAAATGGGTTATGGGACCGCCACTGGAGTTTCGTGTTCTTTTAAACCCGTGTTGTGCAGGGCCAGATTGTATTCGAGGGGACGTCGCAGAAGCAGTTTGATTGGATCTAACGACTGACGAGCCAATTTCGCACTCTTCATATTTCATCGTGTTAAGGAGTCACGCAGTCATGGAACATCCCAGCAGACAATTCGGCCAATAATGTCCACCCCTACCAATGGACACCTATCCGTTTTAATCGCATTCTCCAGCGAGAGGCCCATAGCATTCTATGCACGTGGGCACTTTGGCAACGCTGTGAGCGACCGTTCTACCACCGCTCTCTCGCACAGTGCATTCCAGTTACTCTCTATCCCCTGGGTAAATCTCTCACTGTTTAAACTGAAAGTGTGTCGTATCACATGAAATTCCATTCTGTCCACGGCGTCCGTGCTGGCTATTAATTTCCTACCTGTGCTTGTGGAGGGTGCTGATGGACCGCCCAGGGGAATATGACAATCAACTGCTCTTAAGTTACATTTATCTGTTGGAGTTTTGGGAAACAGATGAGCAACATTTAGAACCAGGTTGGAGAATAAACGTTCAATACGTTCTTCAACAATTGCGTCCCCATTTGGTTCCCCCGGCCACCGTCATCACTCAACGAATTTAACCGCAATGCTCAGGGCTGTTATAAAAATGTGCAACTTGCTCCTGCTTGGTGCCTGTCGTTGAAAGGGTCGAATTTTTGGGAATCAACTGACGAATCACATGAACAATATTCTTCCTATTTAATAAAAAAATACACCCGTTACAATGTGCTCACAGCTGATGAACAGCGATCCATTCGCGTGGTCCATCAGAATCTGCCCTGTTTCAAAACCGTGATCAAAGCTTTAGGTACATGTCTGTGCAACCACGGCCTTCCTGAGATAGTACACAACAGTGGAACGCCGCTGAAGGGTGTGGTCATGGGCGCTCACGATTGCGGAACCCACTGCTCAGTGAACTTGCCAGTGGAAACGTCATGGGGCACATCTGTGTCCAGAGGACTTGCTACAGAAAGATCCACGTTCACAAATGTATTTTCATTTCTTCCGATTGGCAACAATTGTGGACATAAACACGTCCCAGACACTTTCCTTTAACACTCCGGTTGTCAGCGGCAATACCGAGATATTTTCGCTGGGGGCAACATTTTCCAGTGGCACGTCCATTGGATACGTTGCTGGAAACCACTGTCCGCAGACAAAAGTGCATTGATGGCGAGAAATATGCATTCTAAAGTTCCAGGTTAATCGATAGAATGCTGCTGCTGACGGCGAAGCTGTCGGCAGCTGAGGGAGCAGTGGTGCCAATATGTGTCCTTCATCTTTAGCAATGCTTTATTGTACTGAACATAATCCGTACAGGCTTGTCGTCCTTCCGTTTAAAGTCATTACACAATTATTTTCACATTTCTCCACTGTTTCCCAAATGCTCCTACCATGAGCGAGAACATAACATTGAACTGTTACATCAGGCTAACCCCAAAACAAACCTTTGAATATAATTGTGTCCTGGTTTATGGTGAAATTCTGTGACCAACTGGTCACTCGCCATTTACCTGAGGATAAATCGTCGATCATATTTAATGACGCAAATTATGGAAATGCCCAGGATTTGCGGGTGTTGCCGAGAACCGTATCTAAAGTTTAGTCTCTGGTGATACGGGAGCTGAGGTGCTGCTGAGATCTAATGCCCGGTATTCCTGCTTTGCTTTCTTTCCTTGGTACACTGAAATAGTATTATCAGTGGATATTTCATCCCATTCTTCAGTTCCTCTCTGAACTTAGACTCAGTCACTGCATAAATGCACGTGTTTGTGCAACAGCTCAAAAGCAGGAGCATGTATCTGGTTTGCTCCGCGATAAAAATCGGGTTAGAGTTCTTTGTTCAAGAAAAGCGCTCTGTAATTCGTGTGAACAAAAAAAAACCTCCCTTATCCAAAGCAGTATGAAGTTAGCGGATACAACAAAGAGTAAGGTGATGGACTTCCTTCTGTTGTCCATCTCAGCATCATTGGTATTCACATCATTCTTGCTTCCTCTCAGCCTCTTCCGGACTCTACTGGCCGCTACAATATGTCCCACTGTCAAAGCATTTCGCAGTCATATCAGGAACACCGGAAGTATCGGGGTAAGAATGTTATAAATCCAACTGAAAACTATCCACGCGGATTCAAAAATAAAAGTTTTTTTTTCATTGTATAGCCCCATTGGACTCCGTCTATTGTAAAATAAGGTTGCAAAGTAAAGTACCAGGGGATGTTTTTACAACAGAACAGAGAGGCCACCGTCCCCATAACACTGGCTGCAGTTTTCTCGGTGCAATATTTAGTCCTTAGCTTCTGATAACAAATCATTACATATCGATCAAATGTGAACGACAGTGTCAACCACACGGTCATGTCAGCAGCGGCACGATAAAGGGCCCTATAGAAAGAGCACACTTGAGTAATATGCAGGAAACATAATGGGAAATATAAATCATTGATCTGAATCAGTATCACGTTATTGGTTACGACAAACACTTCTGCCGCTGCCATGGCCACGAGGCAGCGTGAGACACACCTGGAGAGACCGCACTTTCCCCGGGACAAGTGCACATTCGCCACCACTTTCTCTGTGATAAGATATCTTTGTTATTTACATGCACATCGAAACACTCAGTGAAATGCATCTTTTGCGTTGGGTGTTCTGGAAGCAGCCCGCAAATATCACCAAGCTTCCGACGCAAACACAGCATGCCCGCAACTTCCTACCCTGTACGTCTGTGGAATGTAGGAGGGAACAGGAGCACCCGGAGGAAACCTACGCAGACACAGGAAGAACCTGCTAATTCTTTGCAGGCAGAGACAGGAAATGAACCCGTTAGGCTTAGCGCTACACTACCGTGTTTACAATCCGAAAATTAAAATTCACCAGTCAGGGTTCATTTGTAGGGCCCGTTAGACAGAGTCTGATTGAACCCAGAATTCCCGTGAAAGATCGGGGGTTGGGATGGATACTCTACTCGCGGTAGAACTTGATCACTGGAAAAATACAAGCCATTCAATCTGTATTCAACATATTACATTAACAAACTAATCATAAATGTGCATTAATGTATTCAACTGGAGACTTTATTAGTAAATCGAATGCAGATATTATCGAATTCAGGAGAAATGCAGGCAAATTTGTCGGTAGCGATTTGAAATAATCGGAAATATAATGAAACCAAACCCTTCAGGAAGTGCCGGGAGGTGGCGAAGCGGTGGACAATAGGTCTGTGAGCAGCAGCGGACGGCGGATAAGACGTGTGCGATGGAAATGTTTCGGATTTCAAAACCTGTGTTTTCAAGGAGTTGAATATAAGGGGGACATACTGCCAACACACACGTTTACAAGTCAAACCTACAGACGCCAAGACAGAACTTTCAAGTGTTCGTAACGAAGAAACAATAACATAATGAGCAGTGCCGCTCTTTGGCGCGGCAGACTGTCGAACTGGCTCTTGCAAACGGACGGGAATTTTTTAAATAAATAATTTTAGAATCAGTTTGACACGTTACATTGAGTGAATTTGTCGCAGAGAAATGGAAGAGATTACAGGTTCAGGCAGAAGGCATTGTAAGTGAAAGCGAGATAAATATCTTCCTAAATAGAGTGGGAATCCTGCTCGTTCAGTTCGTGGTTGTTGCACGAACAATGGAAAGCATTTAAGTCCTCGGAAAGAGGTGGAGCAAGAAGAGGTAGAGAATCATTAGGACCGGGAAATCCGTGCAATTGGGAAGTTTTGTACGAGTTTGACGATGACTCATGTGTACAGGAGTTAGGACGTCATGTGACAGACGTTGCACAGACTACTTTGAGAATACTTTGTGCATTTCTGTTCGCCTGGATTTAGGAAGGATATAATTGAGCGAAGGGGGGTGCAGAAAAAAGATTCACAATGCTGTTGCTGACCCTGGAGAGCGTGAAGTAGAAGGAAAGACTGAGCAGTCTGGAACTGTTTTACCCGAATCGAAGGAGGCTGTGATGTGACCTTGAAAATGCTTACAGCATCATGAAGGAAATGGATGAGGTCACAATTTTTTTCCCAGGATACGAGCGTCTAAATCTGGAGGACATATGGATAAGGTGAGTGGTAAAGGATTTAAAGCGGCATGAGGAGCAATACTTTCACAGAGAGGATTGCAGGTATGTGGAACGAACTCCCAGAACAAATGGTGGATGCCGGTACAATTTCAAGGCGTAACTTATTTTCAGACAAGTACATGGATAGAAAAACGTCAGCGGAATATGGTCAAAAAGCTGCAAAATAGGACAAGCTCATTCTGCACCTTGGTTGTCATGGACGAGTGAGGTCGAAGAGCCTGTCTCCATGCTGTGTGACTCTATGACTCTTCAGTAGATTTACATGGAGACGTACTTTAACGTGACTGACAATCCTGTTGAAGGCATGAGGTGCAGTGTCAAGTTGCAAAGCTGTGAATGGAAAATATCAGGTCTGTTTCATGGGGAGACGGTGCCCCGCGTGAATGGGGCCATCGGGGTCATGGATTCCTCGCGGCAGATTTGTCGCAGCAGGAAGGGATTTTGCAGAATTTTTCTTCCTTTCACCGGTGTGGAGGTGAAATATAAAGGGATCAAAATATAAACTGTTCAGCGGAGAGACTCGGCTGGGAATCTGTGATCCTGCACGAGGTGCAAACCTATCCTCGGCAGGGGTTGGGGTGGCGATGTATAATGTCCAGCTTCACTGAAACGCAGTGGGGATATCCAGATCAACGACACTGCCGTTGGTCTCCTGACTGCTGACATTCTCAGGTCCACCTGTAGGTTGTTGATGAGTCTGTACTCGGCAATGGGGTATCTGGGAACATCGCAAGCTAAAAGCGAGATCAAACGTACGGCATATTACCAGAAGTAACTGAAGAGGACAGTTGGTCAGTTGATGCACGGAAACAATAAAATGAACATCATCGGTCTGTCTGACAGCAGTGATATTCAAGTAAAAACACAACAAGCCGGAAATACGTTAAAACAAGCAAACCTTGGAGATGTGGAAGTACGATTTATGGTTAACCAAACGAAAAGTTACTGATTTCGAGAGCGCCAGAATAAACGGTCACAACTCATTCTGCATGTCAATGCCGGGAGGGAGAACTAAAAGTCAATCTGTTGCTGAGATAAGATCAGGAAATATTTCGTCGTAATTCCTGAGGCTCATGTTTAACTACCCGGAATTCCAAAGGCTGCTTTCATCGGGTATTGAACCATTAGTGCCTGCAAAATTGGAGGCAGCAGGTAAAATGAAAAAGCGGTAGCTGTAACCCTCATCCCGGCGGCTAAGTGGAGAAGCTGGTATCCACAACGTTTTGCTGGATGCCGACTGACAGCGGGTTGCAGAGACAGCCTTCTTATCTATTAGAGAGTCATTCGCCCGGGATTGAGATGAAGCGAGGAATTAATATTACTTTTCCAGACAACTGAGCAACGCGTTAACACCGTTCAGAGTCTTTGTTGTGCTGGACGGTTTCTGTGCACAAACTAAGAAAAATAATTTGGAGAGAGTGCACCCAAAGTTTGAAGTAATATTCTGAATAAATTTCCATCCGATTCTTTATTAAATGCGGGACTCCCGCTGTATCGCTGTTACACTTTCAACAGGCGCAGCCTCTGCTCTCTTATTCTATGAAACGTTCCCTTCTGCCGAAATGGCAGTTGAATTCGGCGTGCTTCAGCCACTTTTCAATGTTTAACTCGGCTCACGGAAATGCAAATACATTTACAATAACCTGCGGCATCATCCTCGCATGGGTTAATGAATTGGTGAAATATTGAAGCCCCGACATCAGTAAATGGTGATAATGAAACAGGCTCATACTCTGGGTGTAGTATTCCGAATGATTAGATAACGTCCGTTGACTGTTTAGTTGCTTTTCTGCACTTGTGCAATATTTCCCCACCATTTATTTCTGCTGAATACAAACGTTAGACTGAAACTCCCAGACAAGGTGTACAGTAACTAAATGAGTTTAAAGGGTGGGTTAAAACCTACCATCTGCAGGGGCGATGATCGAGAAGAGATTCACACGCTAACTGATGACAATTTCCCATTGAGGAGGCAGTGAAAAACATCAAATGTCGAAAGCCCAACAGCATGAGTGAACAATTGGAGTCTTCTCCACCATTCAGTGCGGTCCCGGACTGATCCTCGATCACAGCACCATCTTCCTGCTCCATCTCCAAATACACTGATGCATTTGGTGTCCAGCAATATATTGACTGCCGTCTGAATTATACTGAGCAACTCGCCTTCCGCAGCTTTCTGTCGTTGGGATTCAATAATTCCTAGCCCTACAAGAAATTTCTTCTCGCAGTAATTATCAGGTTCAGTGCTGGACGCCTGTATATCAAAACGAGAAATACAATATCGAAACATCAGATTATTAAAGTGGGTCACGGCAATTTACTTGTTTCAATCTGCAGTCACTTCTCAGTTCCTTTCACTTTTATTTTGAAACCGGGAAATCCAGCGCGAGTCTCTTGTTGAGTTTCTCCCAACAGGAGTCAGGACTTGAAGCGAGAGGCGGGAGAGTTTCTAAGGGTTCGGTCTCTGGGCTTCGTGGTGAGTTTCACATAACACGACTCTAAAAGGTGTACATTTTAAAGTTGGTATTTGGAGTTGAATGGCTAATTAGCTGATTAACAGCAGCCAAGAAAGAGAAGTTATGGTTAAGCGGACCGGCCATTTTTGGAGTTGGCCAGGGTAAGAGTCGAGAGTTGATGCTTGGGCTCAAGCGCATTTTCCGGAAGTAGGCTGAGAAAAGTTCCACAGGTGTGGGGAGTGACAGCGCATTTATAAAAAGTCTTCAGTGGGAAGGCACAGGTCAGAACAGTTATGATTTTATTTTCTTGTTCGTCCTTCGTCGCTGATTCAGTGTCAGCAGGATGTCAGTAGAATGCTCCTCAGGCAAGGTGTGGGAAGTCAGGGAACCTGACGGTCTCCCTGATGACCACATCTGTGGGAGGTGCACATAGCTGCAGCTCCTGACAGACCAGGTCAAGGAATTGGGACTGGAGTGAATGTATTCCTGATCATCGGAGACGCTGAACGCTTCACAGATGAGAGTTTTAGTGAGGTGGTCGCACCCAAGGAGCAGGCTTCAGATAGAAGGGTGACCACTAGTAGAAGTAACAGGCATCTGCATTCAGCGCAAGGGTCCCCTGGGGCCACTCGCTTGCAGGTATACCACAATGGATACCGTTGAGAAGGTGTTCTTTCAGGGGGAAGCAGCAGTCATCGGGTCTGCGGCACTCTGACCGGATCTGAGGCTCAGAGCGAAAGGTTGCAGACATACAGGGAAATAGTGAAAGCAGACTCGATAATAAGCAGTCAGACAGGAGATTATGTGGCTGCAGAAGAGACGTCGGGATGGTGTCTTGCTCCCGGCTTCCAGTGTCAAGGATGTTTCTGAGCAGGTGCAGAAAATTCTCCACGAGGGCGAATAGCCAGAGGTCGCTGTACACCTCGGCTCAAACGACATGAGCAGAACAAAGGAGGAACTCCTGCAGAATGAGGTTAGGGTGTGAGGTTAGAAATTAAAATGCAGCACCTCAAGGGGAGTGACCTCCTGATTCCTCCCGGTGTCACGTGCTAGTGAGCCCAGGAAAAGAAAGATAGGCCAGATGAATGAGTGGCTGAACAGCTGTGGACGGGGCAAAGATTCAGGTTCTTGGATCATTGGGACATCATCTGGAGTAGAACTGACCTGTCCAAGAGGAACGGGTGGCACTTTAACTGGACTGGGACAAATATCCCAACAGCGGAATTTTGCTTTTACCACCAGTGAGGGTTTAAACTTAATTGGCATGGGGTGGACTCCATATAGCGAGGTCAGTGAGAATTCAGGTGTCCTTGCAGCAACCAAAGTGGGTGAGCCTTGCAATCAGGATAGCCATGTTTACAGTGGAAGAGCAGGTTATACAGTGCTTTAAATTGCATCTATTTCAATGCACGTGGTTTCTCAGGTGAAGTAGACGAACTGAGGGCGTGGATTCATTCCAGGGACGGGGATATTGTGGCCATAACAGAATCGTGGTTGAAACAAAAGCAGATACCGAAGCATTCGGCTTGACAGAGGAACAGGTAAAAGCGGAGTGGACGTTGCCTTTTTGATAAGGAAGGTCACATCAGACGGCTGGGTGGCAGACTCCGGGGCTTTCGAGACGCCAGTGCACGGACGCTAATTTTCACGAATATTCTCAGTGTCGACATGGGTCTGTTGAGTGACAATGATATATTTCAGCAGATGCAAAGAATGAGCTCACCGCCCCATCTACCTCTGTTGCTCCGTTCAGTGGCCTTTGAGCATGGACACAAATATGTCCATAAAGTGACCTCTCAAAGTTCTTCATCTCAATGATGCAATCCCACCTTCCACGGTTTCGCTTTGCATATGATATCACTCACATTGGCAGCGATTCAAGAAAATCTCTTCCGGACCCTCTCTGGAATATTCACAACAGTTCTAAACTATGCGATCAGATATATGCACAAACGTCCAATATTGGCCCAAGTTTCCATGAAGTCTTTATGACTAAATAAGGTTCACCGGCCGTTGCCTTCTCTGCAATCAGAAAATATGCACCACACCTCAGAAACGCTGCCTTCTGAGTCCGGGTTGTTAATTCAAAGAAGTGATAAAGATTACCATTTCGAAACGGGGTTTACGCGGGGATGAGGTAACACGTAAACTGTGCGCTTGCATATTGTGAGGGGACAGATTACAGGTAAATGTGGCATTATTTCCTGAACTATAGAAGACAAATTTGTAGATTTTTGCTTCAGGATAAGTTTGAATTTTAATGAACAGAATGCAGTGGGCTTTTCAAAATTGCAACATTAATGGAATTGAAGAAGATGCGTAAACAGAAGAAAACAAAATAATATAAAACTTGTACCCACACACAAACATCCGTATTCTTCGGAAAGACCGAACAGCACACAGACGCTCCATCATTTAATGAAGGTCACGGGTAATCATACTGTCTGCTTGATTATGCATTCCAGACAACCCCGTGAACGTATCAGCCCCCTTTTTTCAAAAGTTTTTCTCACCCGCTTTTGAAATAACGAAAGACTCAGTACCCTCAACATTCTCCCCAACGGTTTCACAGACTCGGGCGCTCTAGAAGAAAATAATCACCTCCTTTCCGTGTTTAAGTGAACGAGTCGATTATTTCAGAGCAGGACCTGAATTGCCAGATTTTCTTACATCAGATGACGTCAACCCCACTCTAATGCTGACTTCGTTGGAACGAATTCGGACAAAATGCCGACTCTGGTGGGACTCGAACCCACCTTTGAATTACTTGGTCACACATTATTAGAAGTTCAACACGCTATCCATTGCGCTGCTGAGCCCACAAATGCCCGCTTTGGTGCATATTGATAAAGTTACTGAATAAAACATCGGATTTCGTCAAACGCAGACAAGCGTCCGTTCCCTTCATTCGTTCACTGACGAAGCCACAAAACCTGTCCCACAGTTGCCCTACTATTGCAGAACCAGATTCCTCGATAATATTTTACAAACAATTGATCGGCACGAATTTCCGATGACGCAGCAGGATTTTTGTGTCTGCCCAGAAGAGACTCACTTGTGTTTTTCTTCTTGCAGAGGGTGCCGCACAGCAAATCTTCTCCAGAGCCGCTGGATTTTCGGGAAAGAGCCCCTCAACACACTGCCCCTCCTGCACATTGATGGCAGAATTCAGGAATCCTTTCAATTCCTGCAGGGATAAAAATAAGATTCAGAACAGAACCCACAATGTGTCACTGCTGATGGCCCCCTTCTCAGACTGAGCTGCAGTGTTTTCCCTTCCTCATGAAACTCCAGTTAAAATCTCTGAATGGATGCACATTCTCAAATCGTTCCCTGAAACAGGCATCCTGATGCAACATTTATCAGCTGAAAGACAGAAATGGGCAGAAAATCTCATGAGGCGTAGAAGGGCGACTGATATTCCGTGATAATGGATGGAGATACCAGACTATTGAGCAGTAATAGAAGCGGAAGAACCGCAGAGGAAGCAGTAAATTAAATTCACGGCTATGGCTGTCATAAGAAGGATTGAAATAGCGGAAAATAACAGAGAGAAGTTGCGATAGCCGAGTGGTTAAAGCATTAGATTCGAAATCCAATGGGGTTTCCCCGCGCAGGTTCGAAACCTGCTCGCAGCGGGTTTACAGTTATAGTGAATTTTCACACCGAAGAGATCGGCTGAAAATCATCAGGTTTTTCCGTTAAATCGATTGCTTTCCACTGTTCGTGTGACGTGTTTGAGGCGGCACGGTAGCACAGCGCAGTTACAGCGCCAACGATCAGGTTTCAATTCTCCCCACTGTCTGTAATGAGTTTGTCCGTTCTCCTCGTGAATGCGTGGGCTTCCTCCGTCTGTTCCAGATTCCTTTCTCCTTTCACCTTCCAAAGACTTTCGGGTTGGGAGGATAATATGGGTATGATTGGGCGCCTTCTCGTTCTACAGGAAGGAACTGTTACCGGACTGCATAATTAAGGTTGAAAGGCATGTGGGGAAAACGAAGAACTAAACTGTGTTCAACAGGACAGAAAATAACTTAAAACTACTCGATTGCGAGAATAGAATTCGGAACATGCTTAGCAAGTCGAGGGTAGTTGGTATACCCGCGAAGCCGTGCTTTAAATCACCGTGCCATTCAATTGCAAGACACAGTTTCATCACGTAAAGTGGTTCCCTTTCAAGTAAATTGCACGTTATAAGTCCAACGCGTTCTTAGTTGCGCCGTCAAGCCCAGACGTATTAGACCCGGGTTCAATCCTCACCTCAGCCTGTCCGGGTGCGGTGTGCAGTTTCGCCTTTAACAATGTGAGTTTCCTGCATGTTCACCAGTTTCCTTTTGTGACCAAAGGACACGTTGGTTGGAACCTCAATTGGCCACCGTAACGTGTCCTGATTGTGTCGTTGATGGATAGCATTTGGGGATCATTGATAGGAATATGGGACGAATAAAGAAAGATTGGCGTATGTTGGTGGTGAACATCTCTTGGGGACTCAGTGGGCCGAAAGCCCTGTTTTCCCGCTATATCCCTCCCTGCCTCCGTGCCTGTATCGCTGTATGTTTCGTTTTATGCGGCACATGATTTTGTCATCATCACAGTCGGTATGAAAATATTTCATAAAAACACCGAGGACTCATTAAAAGATGAATGAGCATGATCAGTGGAATAATGACTGAAATCACAACTCCTGTCCAATTTCCATTACAATGCTTATTGTTCCTGTTGAAACATTTGAACATAAAATGGTAAGAGGATATATTCCTGATCAAATGTCGAATTACGCGGAAATGAATGTAAAGTGGAAATACGATCTGTCGAGAGATAGGCAATTAAAGATTCAGAACTCTCAGATGTCATCGACACATGCAAACTCTGTCTTTGACCGATAGAGCAATCCGGAATTCCCTGGTTGCCTTTCAGCACAAGGAACCAGCGACGATACTTTTTTTTTGTTTGTTTCTTTCATTCTTTGGAGTCCAAATGATCCATTTGATTCCAATTAAACATCTAAGTTCTATATAATCACATTCTATACAGTATACAAGTTATGTTTCAACAACAGGTTTTCAAACTCTCACCTCTAGGAAATGGTAATTTGCTGATTCAGCACTCCCGGAAGTGTTGAATGTCGGGGACAAAACATTGTCTCACCGTCCCTGGGTGGGCTCGAACCAACGACCTTTCGGTTAACAGCCGAACGCGCTGGCCGATTGCGCCACAGAGACAATCTCGTGGCAATGCTCATCGTCAGGCAATATAACGGTGCAGCGACACAAATCTGAAACTTAATTCGGTTTCCCATTCTGCACTTACCCTGCTAATTGATCCAACGAGGTTTTGGGAGCTTTGCAACACCTTCTAATTGATAGATTAGAATTAATTCGAATTAACTATTTAATATCCCGTGTGGCGCGATCTCAACGATTAGTGGATATATCAAGACATCGCTTTTGTCGGTTCAATGCAGCTTTCATAAATTAACGATTTGGAAACAATTGTTTACAGGGAATCATTTTCTCGTGTTTCCAGCACAGCTGTAAAGCATCTCGGTGAAAATTTAAAGAAAAAGTGAGAGCAGCATCGCTGCAGTCTTCGATGTACTGCGAGCTGAGAGATGGGGTCGAGCGGCTCTGAAATAGATCTTTATTCTCCTCAGCGGTAACAGGCCTTTCGGCTCAATACGTCCATATTAACGGAGGAACCATCCTGATCCAGTCAAATTTGCCTGCTTTGGGCCCATATTACTCGAAACCTTTCCTTACCATGTAACTGCGTGCATGTCTTTGTACGTGCACCCATCTCTCCACTACCTCTGGCAGCCCATTCCACTAAGAAAACCACCAACCGTGTGAACAAATTATCCATCAGATCCTCTTCAATCTTTCCACTCTCAACCGAAAGTAATGATCTTCACTTCAGTCTATCTTACCCAAGAAAAAGAGACGGCAATCATCCAACTCATCTATGCCCCTCATGATTTTATAAACCTCCATGAAATCACTCCTCAGCATCCGTTGATCCAGGGGAAAAAGTCCCAGTTTATCCAGTCTCTCCTTATAAGTGAAGCTGTCCAGTCACGGCAACATCCTTGTGAATACTTTCTGCACATCTTCCCTGCAGCGAGTTGACCAGAATCGCACACAGTTTTCCAAGTTTCTTCTCACCAACGTCACTTACAGCTCGAACATGACGTCCCAACTTTGTATTCAGTGCCCTGACAGATGAAAGCAAGCATGACAAACATCGTTTCCACCAACCTGTCCACCCGAGTCGTCAAATTCCGGAAACTATGCCCTTATACTCTGAGGTCTCTCGCTTCTACAACACTCCACAGGGACTCCCCATTTACTGTGTAAGTCCGACCCTGGTTGACCATCCCAAAATACGACACTTGGCACTTGTCCCAGTTAAATGCCATCTGTCATTCCTTAGTCCACATTCCCAGTTGATCGAGGTCCTGTCGTGGTCTCAGATAACCTTCATTAACCCACCAATATTAGTTTCTCCCGGACGGGTAATAAAAATGCCACCCTAATTTTCATTTCTATCGCTAATATAGATGTGACAAACAAGGGACGGCACATATCCATGCAGAATTCCACTGGGCACAGGCTTCAGCAAAAAAACAACAGGAACACTCCACGACCGGACACTGACTCTCAGCACCACGCTAAATTAGCATCCAGTTGACTCGTTCTCAGTGAGTCCCATGTGATCCAAACTTCCTGAAGAACTTACCACGCGGGACCTTTTCAAATGCCTTGGTAAAATCCATAATCCTATAAATGTCGACGCCACTGGCTTTGTCTAACTTAGTGGTCAACTCTTCAAACCTCAGTCAAATTCTTCAGGCAGCTACCTCGGCCCAAAACCGTGCTGACAATCCCTCTTGAGTCCGTGCCTTCCTCAATGCAAGAAGGTCCTGTCTCTCGGAACACCTTCAAGTAACTTTCCCATCATGATTCCCTTCACTGATCTGTAGTTTCCTGGCTTGTCCTTGCAGCCCTTATGAAGTAAGCCTGCAACATTAGACACACTCCCGCATTCCAGTTGCTTTCGCGTGGTTAACGATGTTAAAAAAAGTCACTGTGAGGGCCACAGAAATGTCTTCCCTGCATTTCCTCAATATCGTAGGCTACGCGTTGTCAGGTCCGGTGACATAAACTCCATTGTGCGCTTTAAGACTCTCAGTGCCTCCACTTTTGTCATGTGGATCTGATTGAAGACATCACGATACGGTTTTCAGAACGCCCTAGCTTCCATGAACTTCTACATGCTGAATGCAGACGAGGCGTATCCATGTAAGATCTCACCAATCTTTTCTGTGAGACCACACATGGGATCCTTACATGAACATTCTCTCACTTGTTAATCTTTGCTCTTAATATCCACAGAATATCTTAGGATTCTCCTTGACCTCATCCACCAAAGGTCAGTTATGTCCCACTTTTGTCCTCCTGATTTCCCTTTCAAGTGTACTCCCACATTCCTTATACCCCTCAAAGGATTCTCTCGCTCCCAACTGCTCAGTCCTCATTTATCTTCCGAAGAATTCTCAATTCCCCTCGTCAACTAACGAGTCCTATTTCTGCCAGCCTTGCTCTTTACACGAACAGGAATTGTGAGCTTGATGTCTTCCACTGTATCAGTCACCCATCTGTGACATTCGCTTGTTTATTTTCCCTCTGGGACTGGAGCACATGCTCAGCCTCACATGTTGGACTTTCTTCGCTGCGTTTCCCAACTCCGACCTTTTATTTGACTGGGTTTTTTTTTATCAATGATCTCACTGCTGGCATTCTCTCATTGACCAGATAATCTTGTTTACAGCCAGCCCCGAGGTCAAAGTTCATTTGTAGGGTATCGACCAGAAATGTCAAATATCCTTTGCTCTTCAAAGATGCTGATTGACCCGCTAACTTCCTCCAGCCGTTTGTTTTGACCGCAACGTCAACTAAGTTTGACCCTGTCAGGACATCCCACTCCCACACACTCACTTCACAAAAATCCTCGGCCGGCCGCCTTTTCTGCTCTCTCGATGGATCACTGACTTTGTTTGTCTTGCCGCAGATCCGGCTGATCACTGGGCATTTCCAATAGTTTCTGTGTTTGAACTGTGGAAGCACGGACGGGCAGCGCAATGTTTTTCAGCGGACGTCAGTGGGTGAATCATACTGGATTCAGAGGGATTGACAGTGCAGGAAGTGCACAGATCAAGTGTGAGGCCGTGATCGTGTGGCCGCAGCAACATCGGTTCGAATCCGAGTCACGGCAGATCGTTGTTTATACATTCTGCAATCAACGCTCTCCTTTTGCTGAAATTCCGGCCGACGCTTCTCAGCGGGAGTACATTTTCATGTATCACCAGCAGCTTTCCCGTCGGCGTATGAAGTCAATCGCCACATTTCGAGCTGAATATTCCTGACAGATCAACAGAGACTAAAATGTAAACGGAATCTCTGGGTATTGAAGTCAATAAAACAACACGGATCGCCGCCCTCGCCCGCGGAGTGCACGAGACATAAGCAGCCGGACTGTCTCAGCAAAAGCGCAGCATCGATATTGTCCCAAAAAATATCTCTCCGTAGAATCCGTGCTTGGGAGCCGCATTCCGCTGACTCTCTTTATTGAACAGGACGATGTCGGTCCGCTCACACACTGACTTGGGGCCGGCTCTTCAAAGACTCTCTTCGTGAAAAGTTTTTGTTAGTGAGTCAGTGCCGACTGGTAATTCTTTCTCATTCTCTTCCCATTTATAACTCAATCTGTTCTTCACCATTGTTGATGTAAAGGGCTCAGTCCTGCGGTCTGTGAGCCCACTCGGATTGCACGGGGCCGAAATACCCCAAATTTGACTTTATTGAGGTCACGTAATATCAAATAACGTGACTTCAACAGAATACGGATTGCGTTGTCAGTCGCAGTTCGGGGTGAAGGACAAAACCTAATATACAAAATATTGAGAGGAATAGATAAAGTAGACAGTCAGCGCCTCCTTGCCGGGGCACCAATTCTCAAGACAAGAGGGCATAGCTTTAAGGTTATGGATGGGAGGTTCAGGGGAGATGTAAGGAGGAGGTTTTTCACGCAAAGAATGGTTGATGCATGGAATGCACTGCCTGGGGTGGTGGGGGAGGCAGTTCAAGAGTTTGTTGGATAGGCATATGGAGGAATGTGAGATAGAGGGATATGCGGGAGGAAAGGGTTAGACGGTGTGAGGGTGGTTTGATGGACGGCACAACATGGTGGGCCGAAGGGCCTGTTTTGTGCTGTATGGTTCTATGGTTATTTATTTATCCCTCTGCCTCAGCCTCTCTCTCTCTTACTGAGTGCAGGTATCCATACGCAGCCAACTCTACAACTCCCAGTAACCAGACAACGTCCAGTGATTATCCGGAATCGCCGAGTTTCTGAGGACCTGGCATGTCTTTGAGTCCTGGTCTGTCATTGTGTCTCCATTGTTTATACACCCCAACGTCCACACATCTCCTGTGAACGCAAGACCCAGTGCTGGTCTGTCTGTCCTCAAAACTGCCTGAGTTGTTCATTGGCCAGAAACTGCAGGTAATGCACCATATGACCCCAGTTCCAGGCGGCATCAGCTGCCACACCCACCTCTTGCCTTCCCAATGACACTTCATACGGAAACGCAGATATAGTCATTGGCTCGGATTTGATTGTATACAGATATCTTGTGGGACAATATTGATGCTGAATCGAAAAACAGATCTGATCAAGAGACACAAAGGGAAGCGGGGTTGAAAAGTGGGTGAGGGATAGAGCTGGGAATGGAGCGAGCGAGAGAAGCGGAGGGTAGATGGAGAGATGGGACTTTTCTTGTGAGACAAAGACGGGAAGATGACAAAAAGCAAAATCAATTGGAGCACGAGTATGCCGATTGGCCCGTCGAGCTCGCAACATTCAACAATGTTCGGTTGATTTCAAGACAATTTTCCGTCTTTTCTCTCGTTCCATGATTCTTTCAGTTTCCAAAGTTCGAACTCTCTCTGTGTGAAATGCAGCCATAAATCGAGTCTTCACAGTTGTCGCATGGGAGCATTCATCTGAATCGAGATATTTCTCCATCCTTCATACTTAAGTAACCGTCCCCTTCGGAAAGTGATAGATTAAAATAGACAGCGGGAGAGAGGAGGAGTAAAGGAGTTCATGGAAACATGGCGAGATAGTGAGAGAGGGAAAGATAGAGAGAGGGGAGGAGAGACCGCAAAAGTGATGAAGATATAATGTAAAAGGCCATGGATGTCATGTGACGGTGACAAAACCGAGCACTCTGGCTAGGATGAAACTATAGAGCACATGGCTGAAAGCGACACCACTGTCAATCAAGGTTTGGGTCCACCCACTAGGTAAACACCTTTGTCCTTGCTGGACCACTCGGATTTGTCTTTGCGAGCACATTTGTTCCTGGGCACACCTACCATTGACCCGTTTAAGCACCTTTGTCTTGCTGGACCACCCAGCCTCCCAGAAGTATAAAAGTGCTCCATGTTTGGTTTTCTATCTCTCAGTCCCTGAGAATGTTGAGGGTTGAGGTAGGCTGTGCACTACTTCAGGGCGGTTAGTTAAGGACTCCCGAGACCAAAGAACAAATGTTTGTCAAGAATCAGGGTGTCCAAACATTGTCCGGTTTTTCCTTGATCATTGTACCAAGTTATTGCGCGCGTGTGTGTGTGTGTGTGTGTGTGTGTGCGCACGCGCGCGCGCACCTCAGCCCCGTTACAATTTCCCTCCTCATTCGCAATCTCCTGCTTGAGAGTGTGTGATGTGCATCTGTTCCCATTCATTCAGTCCCCGCGTTTTGTCTTTGTTAATAAACCATTTTTAAATTACAAAGACTGTGTCCGGACCTTTATCTTTGAAATACCAAAAGAACCTTTCTCACAACAAAGGGTTATTTGGATAAACCGAATTTGGTTTAACAGAATTAAGTGTCCTAACTTCAGAGCAAAATCTGTTGTCTGCTGTTTTCAAGGCGAATGAGAACAGAAAGACGAAATCGCCTTACTACCTGGAGCAGGATCCAAAATCGTGTTCTTACGCAGAACTGAACTGGGGACTTTACGTCTGTGAGGCAAACGTGATAACAGCTACACTACAGAAACCACGCTGATCTAGGACATTATTTTACATAAAAATGCAATCCTCAGGGCATTACCAACAAAACAGCGGGAGGGAGTTCAGTGAAGCCGGTCAGTTCTGGGAGGAAACAGAAGCTAGGGGAAGGTTTCAATGTGTTTCCACCAGTGTCGGAGAGTGACCGTCAGACTAACATGTTTACAATCACATGACGGAGCGGATCACAGTAGCGCCACACTCACAGAATATTCTCAGCCTGAGACGGGAGTCAGTATAAACACAGGAGGCCGGCGGCTGCACTTCCAGACGACGGGCCCGATAAATATAAACTGCCTGCACCCAGAGCTCCGAGTATCAGTGAAAATAATGTGGAGCGAAATCATTTTTAAGGCAGATGCTGGAAAACTAAACTGAACTTTATCGCCTTATTCACCAGCTCACCAGTCTCAAAGTATCTTAGTCGGAAGTTTTGGAGCTCATGGAACAGATTGCAGACCTGAAGTGCAAATGCAGATGAAGGCTTCCATTGCTCAATTGTGAAATTCTTTCGGAGGATCATGAGAGTTTCGCAGCTCCTGCCAATCAGTAAGGCAGGACTGTCGAAGGGACAGACAGGAGGGTGTGAAGTTTCGGTACAAGGACAATCCTGGGGATTACATTTTTTTGTGGTCACGGGTAGAGGTGCTGCCCTACTAAGCCGTGATGCATCTGGACAAGAAATTTCTGCGGTGCATCAATAAAAAATTGTGAGTGGGGAGGTGAGTTCCCTGCTGTATGTCTCCGGCTCTCACTGGTCTGATCCGCTTACCAGCATGTCAGTGAGAGGGGGCGATTCCTGCTCCCCAGTGAGTGGAGAAGCATTGATCTCCTTCCTGGAGCCGATACACTGACCATCCTGCTCTCTCCCTTTCCAGATTTACTTCCACTGCAGAGCTGAGATGTGCTCTCCCTCCTCCCGAGAGAACTGCACAGCTCCCTGCAACCCCAGTAAGTAACCGGTCTCGGAGCTTCAGCGGGTGGCAGTGGCTGAATCGGTCGCGTTTATTGCTCGTCCCGATTTGCAGTCGACCGTGGTGAACCGCTGGAAGTGACGGTGTTTCGGTCGCTGCTGATGGCCGGTAAAGACTTCAAACCAAGTGACGAAATAATAGCCATATTTCCAAGACGCGATAATGACCAACTGCGTCACGTCCTGGATTGCAGTGGGTGAGGTTTTGAGGTGCTGCCGAGAGCACCTTCGGCGAGCATTTATTATTGATACTGCAGACAGCGTGGTCTTGTTGGTGGGATAGTGTTTGCAGCGAGGCAACGGGTGCCAGTGACGTGCAGGGCCTTGCCCCAGATGTTGATCTGTTCGCAGACATCACCCTGTCAAGCGTAGACCTCACTTGATATTGAGGATGGTAGGTGGACATCCCTGTCATGTTAGGCGTTCCAGCAGGATTTCCCGACCTATGTCGGGTTTGTGACTGATGGTTTGCTCAGCGGTGACACCTGTCCCTCCCACACCGACCTCCTCAGATGTTGGCCGTGGGAGAAGTGGGTGATGGCATATTATCTGCTGGGAACTGCTCCCAGGTGAGCATGGCTGGTGGAGAATCTCTACAGCGGTGGCGCTGGTAAAATCCGACACCGGCTCCAGGTGCGGAGAATCTGGGGGCTGTGTGGGCTCCGTGTGTCCGAGCCCCTCCTCCACTGGCGAGGACGTGTCAAGTTCTGCACTTTCAACCTGTGGGCCTGAACGGGTTCCGCCTCTGACCCGGCACTTGGCCGCACCCGTGAATTCGGGGAGGTAGAATCCGGTGAATCGGGGAGTTGACATGTACCAGGGGAATTTGCGCATCTCCAGCATCGCCCATGTCCAGTCTGTGGCGTTGAACGAATCTCCCCCGCCAGAATGACCGTGTTCCCACCAACTATGACAAAGTCCGCTCCACTTGTCTTTCTCTCCCTCCACAGAAAAGCGAAGAAGCGCAGAGGAGCGGCCTGGGACATTGATGACGTCTGCTTGGCCCATTATTATGCGGAAAACAAGGAGCGCTTGTCTGGTGGACTCCACCAGCGGGAACAAGCTGAAGCAGGTGCCTGCAACTGTCGTGTTTCCGGAACCGCTCTCGCCCCTTGGCGACTTCCCTGCTCTCGGTAAGAAAGACCCAACCCGTTCGCTTCCGCCATCATTAATTAATCTGGTAGAACTTGCTGTTCCACTCTTCCAATTCCTCCTCTTTCAAACAAACCAGAAGGGTGCCCATAGGGACTCGCAGCTACGCCTGTCATTCCACTTAGTTGGCTGCATGGAACAGTCCCTGTTACAAACCTGCCATGGTTCCCTCCCCAACTCTTTCCTGTATTCATTGACGAATGCGCTGGTGTTGTTGCTTGCACTCGTGCGTCACTTGTGAATTCGTTGATATTTCCCAATTTCCACCCTGCCCTCAAATTCACCTGGACTATCACTGACGTTTCTCTTCCTTTTCTGGTTCTGCCGCCATTACGGGAAACAGGCCATTCATTGATATCTTCTGAAACGACGGCCTCCCACAAGTTCAATTACACTTTCAACGCTGTCCCCTCCGGATGTTAAACCATTTTGTTTTCTCCTTCGCATCTGCTGTCGAGGTAATGTGTTCCATTCTATGTCTTCTGAAATGCCCTACTTCACGAAACGTGGGTTCCTCTCATCCTTGTCGATGAAGCCCTCCCTTTCCCCCAGGTGCTTTCAATCCCCTCCCGAGAATAGCGTTCCCTGAGTCCAGTATGACCCCGCATCTGGAATTTCAAGCTTTACCATTTTCGCCATTGGAACAGGATCCCACGAATAGCTGAATCTTTCAACCCTCCCGCCACGCCTTTTGGTTTTCACACTGTGACCAGTCCGCCTATCCATCCATCCCCTGAAACCGTAGAAGGTGGAATCTTGTCCTTGCACCTCTTCCCTCGCTTCCATCTGGGGGCCATCCTTCACTTCCTTTCTGGCCTTCGTAACTCTGCGCTTTGTCCTGGCCCAGGGCCTTGACCCGCTGAGTTCTTCCAGTCGTTTATTTTCTTTGCTTGAACCATGCCTTGTCTCCACAGATGCTGCTGCTGATTCTCCATCCCGTATCCTTCCTGAAGTGGCGGCCGGGAGCACTACTTACCATGGTCCAGTCACTTAGCATTGTGGTATTATGGAAAGGGGAGGCGAATATCAGGGCGGGCTCCAATGGCAGATCCCTCGAGCTGTAGCTGCCTGTTGGAGAATAAACTTCTGTTGTCCCCGAGGTCCGCTTTTCAATGACTGTTCATTCATCTGCAGTTCGCCCTTATTTCTCTCAGTTAATTGGATTACTCAGGGTTTGGAATAGTCGGCAGCTTCTGCCAGTGACGCCATCAACTCCCAGCCCAGTCTGCCTCAAATTTCAGCTAGCTTCCGCCTCCTTGCTTTGGGATTCCAGAGCTCTGATTTGTCTCACTTCCCTGAACGGTGTTTGTAGAAGATTTAACAATGCCCTCGCCATTGTTTTGAATTATTTGCACATTAATCGCTTAACTCGTTAGCACTCTGAGCTGTGTTGTCGGATCGTTCTTCAGATAGTCAGTACGTGATTCCATCCGACTGACTGGACTGCAGTTTACATCGCCGCCGAACGCGGGGACAACTACATGCACTCCCCTATTGTTGCTGCACACTGCTGTGGCAACTGTTCGGCCGCATGCCTCGACTCTCAGGCTCTGCTCGCCAGATTCTTCTGGAACGTGATTCGTCATGTTGAACGACGGCGAAATGCCAGGGACAAAGTCGGCCGGGCAACATATGTAGAAAGAGAAAGTGGGTGAATATTTCAGTTGGAGGACCCCGAGGTTCGTTAAACTGATGTCTCCAGCATTCCCATTTTCAGATTTGCAGCTATTACCACTTTCATTCTCCAATGTGCATGGCTGGGAAGTTCAAGTGATTTTTTTTCTCTTTGGAGCAGGGGAGGATTCGAGGGTCCTTTTTATTTAAATCATGAAACCTAATAAATGGAAGCGAAGATGCTCCTTTAGGAAGGATCAAGGAAGAGGGGCACAAGGGAACGGAAATCCATCTTTTTTTGAAGCAAAAGACGTTCCATAATGGGTCTGCTGGAGGTGGGGCCAGTGTAGCAGAGTCAGTGGCAAGAGCTGGAAGGGTACTTAAAAGGGAACACGCATGCTCGTGGGGAACCGGACAGATTATTGTTTCTTTGAGCTGGTGTGGGCTGTACGGGCGGAAAAGCTTCCTTCCATTTGGGAACAGATGTGTCAAGGTGACTAAGTTCCCTTGTGGCACGTGCAATGCTGAATCTGGCGGAGGTAGCACTCGCCGTGCGCCGCCCTGCGGTGGTGCAGCTCACCATCGCTTTCTCTGGGACAATTGGGGATGGACAAACTAACGGTGGCTCAGCCTGCACCGCCCACGTCCTGGAATGGATTTTAAGAAAGCGTCCCGGAGTGCTACACGTTGATGTGAGGAAACTATGCACTGTGGGTATGGGCAGTTCTGAGAGAAGGTGATGTTGTTTAAATGAAACAAGATCACTATCGGTTTCGACAGGGTTAATATGTTCTTTCCATTTGCGAGCGGTTCGAGAGCCGGGGTAATGTTTGGTGCAAATATTCGAGGAGACGAATGGACGAACGGAATTCGCACACGGGCCGGGATTGATTTGAATTTCTTTGCCACGGGCTATGGAAACATTATTGTTCAGCATTTCAATAAGTAGCAGGAACGGCACCGCAGGGGGGTTATTCTACAGAACTGGAGGAGAAGTGCAGGAGGGGACTGAGTAGATTGGTGGGCTTGAATCTGGATTGGAGGGTTTGATATGCAAGGGCAGATTGGGTGGGCTGGTCTGTGTTCCCGGCACCAGACGAATTAGGGACATAAAAGTGAGAGGCGCAGGTTGGCGATTTAGCCAGAGTCTGTTTACCATGTTCAGGTGTCAAAAGCAGAGCGTATCAGATTAAGTTGGGCGAGAGAGGCTAACAAGGGAGCCGAGGGCTAAATTTCCTAGAATAGTTCCAGCTGGGCTGAGCTTCAGGAGGAGGGGTGGAGACGGGAACAACATTAAAGAGGCATCTGGGGAAGTACCTGAATGAGCAGGACACGGAAGGATATGGGATGAATGCAGGCACATGCGTCAGTGCAGACAGGCCTAATGCTTGGTGTAGACGCCGGAGGACGAAGGGACAGCTTCCATGCTGTAAACCTCAATCACTCAATGGAGGGGCATGGCCTCGAGGGATATGTGCCGAACGCAAGATATTGGGACTAGTTGGGTGTTCCCCGTGATCGGCATTGACTCGTTGGGCTGAAGACCTTGCATCCGTGCCATATTTTTCTGTCTCTATGACTCCATGATACATTTGTCTCATCAGAACCAACACTGACCTTGTGGTCTTCATGCCTTCTCCCTGTCCGGTATCGAGTCGGTAATGCAATGAGTCTGGCAACTGCAGATGTTTCTACAAGTTGAGGTAAATTAAACCACGAGCAGAAACCGACTTTTAACTGCAATTTCAGCAAATAATTACTGAAGAATATGAGTTCCCTCCCATGTCGCGTGGGATAAACCGCACCACCCAAGGTTCGGTATGACAGTGGTTGCCGTTCCCTCAGCAGATGAGGGCTGAGTCAATGTATTCGGTATCCCGTAATTTGGTAAATTGAAATTGGTTTATTATTGTCACTTGCGGCGAAAACTTCTCCTGCATACTGTTCGTGCGGATCAATTCATAACAACAATGCATTGAGATAGTGCAAGAGGAAACAATAACAGAATGTAGTGTGACAGTTACAGAAAGTGCAGTCCGGGCGGCCAATGAGGTGCAAGACCATAGCGATGTAGTTTGTGATGTCAAGAGACCATTTTATCAAAGGAGGGACCGTTCAATAGCCTTCTAACAGCGGGATGGAAGCTGTCTTTGAGCCTGGTGGTCCATACTTTCAAGCGTTTGGATCTTCTCTCTGGAGGGGTGGGAGAAGAGAGAATGTCAGGAAGCTGGGGTCTTTGTTAATGTTAGTTGCTTCACCGAGGCAGCGAGAAGTTTAGACATATTCAATTGAGGGCAAGCTACTCTTCGTGTTGTGCTGAGTTGTGTACACAACTCTTTGCAGAATTTCTTTTTGTGGTCACGGGCAGATGAGTTGCCGTACTGAGCCGTGATGTATCTGGACAGGATGCTTTCCATGGTGCATCAATAAAAATCGGTGAGGGTCGAAGGGGACATACCAAATTCATTTCGCCTCCAGAGGAAGTAGAGGAGCTAGTGCGCTCTCCTGGCCATGGAATCTACGTGTTTGGACCTGGACAGGACTGTCCATTAGTGAGATTCAATGCTAGGTCCTTTAAGCTCTCAACCGTATGGTTCGCAGCACCGTTGAAGTAAAGAGAGGTGTGTGCATGGCCTCCGTTGTTGAAGTCAGTGGACAGTTATTTAGTTTCGTTGACACAGAGGGATAAGTTGTGACCATGACACTATATATCCTTCCTGTACTCAGAATAATTGTTATTTGAGATCCGGCCGAATCCGGGCGTATCATCTTCTGACTTGTAGATGGAGTCAGATCACAATGTCGCCACGTAGTCGCATGACCATGGGGCGTAGAGTAGCTGTCTGAGGACGCAACCGTGTGGGGCACCGGGTTGAGGATAATCGTGGCGGAAGTGTTCCTGCCTAACCTTACTGAGTCCTGTTGATCAAGAAGTCAAGGATCGATTTGCAAAGGAACGTGCTGAGTTCCAGTTCCAGGCGTTTGGAGATGGCTTACCTTGGAATTATGGTATTGAAGGCGGAGCTGTTGTCACTAAATAGTAGTCTGGCACAGGTGTATTATTATCAGATATTCGAGAGACCAGGGAGATCGCGTCGGCCGTGGACCTGTTCCTGCATGAGGCGATTCGCAATGGGTCGAGGTAGCATCGGCGGCTGGAGTTGATATGTGCCGCGACCAACTTCTCGAAGTAAAAGGTGTGTTTGCATTGGCCAGGAATCGAACCCGGGCCTCCCGCGTGACAGGCGAGAATTCTGCCACTGAACCAACAATGCAAGTGATATTTCACGTCACGTCGTCTCCATGAACAGCACTGCAGTCACTAAACTATTTTTTTAAAATTTTTCAGGAATGTAAATGCTTTGTCAGACAGAACCCCTCACTGACAAATCATTGTTGACTTTTCCTGAATACTTCTTGACGTCCTCAGTGCAGATTATTCCCGCCGCTCGGATGTTTTCAATCACTTCCTTATCTCTAACCTGAGAGTTAGAGGCCTGTAATTGCCTGACCTCCCCTACTGCTCTTCCTTAATAAAGCTCTGACATATCCTGAACTCCATATATCTGGCGCCTCAGCAGTGGCCAGCGAAGACTTAAAAACAAACTTTCTGTCGTGGCACCAGCAAATTCGTCGCCTGCATCCCATAGTGTCCTGGGGTACATCTCATTGGGTCCTGGGTATGCAAGGCTATACCTAATGGAACACGCAATACATTCGCACTTCTTCGGATCAGTGCATGGATTTCCCCTTTCGTCCTTGACGGGATCTACTCTTCCAGTCCAGATGAGGGATCTCGACCCAAAACGTCGACTACCCATTTCCCCCCATGACCTGCTCTGTTCCTCCAGCTATTTGTAGTTGTGGCCCGACTCTTTTGCTGAATAACATACTGCTGGAATTGGTAAGCGGTTTATTATTGCCACGTATCGAGATATTGGTGAAAATTTTGTCTTTCATCCCAATCATCCATCAGAATTCATTACAACAGTGTGTTGAGGTAGTGCAAGGCAGAACAATGACAGAGTGAAGAATAAACCGTGACAATTGCAGAGTAAGTGCAGTGCGATTAGGCAATAAAGTGCGAGGTAGGTCATCCGCTCAAGAGTCCATTTCATCGTAAAACGGAATATAAACACAAACTGACCCGTAGTTTTCTTCAATATGGAAGAATATTTAGAGCCACCTCTTGTACCATGAGTTCCATGCTCTTAAGTCATATGCCTCGGCAATTCTGGGCCAGCATCCTGTCACCAGCATTTTCTTCCTCAATCCAGTTCATTACTTCTTCAAGAATCTGAACGACTTCAGTCAGACAGGACCTCCCACAAACAAATCCATGCTGAATTTTCCTGAACAATCCTTCACTGTCGAAGCGCAGATTATTGGCGTCCCTCCGTTTTTCTTTCCCATAACTCCCCTGTGACGACATTTAGACTGTAATTACGGGCCAACCCTGGCATGTCACTGTCCGACTTATCCATGTTGCCCTTCTTCATAGGAGGCAGAACATTTCCTGAATTCCAGTCATCCAGCACCACAGCTGTCGCCAGCGAAGATTAAATAATATATTTTCTCGTTGCCCCAGCAATCTTATCCTTAGACTTCATCAGATCTTGGGTATAGATTCACTTCTGTGCTTGCTGGGACACCTAATGCATTTTCTTTGTATAATGTTACCCTCTCCGGAATACCTTTGCTCCCGGTCATGAAATATGCAACCAACATGTGTGTCTCCTCACTGAATACAACATAAAAATATTCACTAATGTCCTGACACAATACTTCGGACACACGCACGGATTTACCATTCGGTCTTTGATGTTATCTACTCTTTGCCTGATTACCATATCGTCCGAATGTACAAATAAACTGTCCTGGGATTTTCGTTAATATTGTCTGCCAGGGATATTTCGCGCCACCACTTTGCTGTCCGGTTTTTACTCATTCACCCCTTCCCGCCTGTACGGATGCCATATGCCAGAAATGGCGCATCTGTTTTCCGTTCCCTATACCGGCCATGTGCTTCTTTATCTTTTTACTTACGAAACTCTCGATGTTATTTGATATCCTAGGTTCAAGATTCCCTTACATTTCAGTCATGCGGGAATATGTTAGTACTGAACTCTCACTATTTCACTTTTACGATGACTCCCATTTGTCTGATGTTGGTTCCCAATCTTCTCTTGCACGTACTGCGAATGACAGTGAAATTGACCTACATCAATATAGGAATTTTGTTAATGGACCACGCTTATCCTAACAAAAGACTTACTCTAAATCACCATGCCATTCATTTGCAATTCAGCTTTCATTACAAGGACAGCAGCTTAGTTGTAAGGAAATTAAGCATCCATGGAAGTCCAAAGCGTTGTCGTTTGCAGTACTTTCAAAATCCGCTTGAATGGTGAGCTCGGGTGCTGCCTGTGCGGAGATTTCACGTTCTCCCTCTGATTCAGGGTTCTCCGAGTTCCTCCCATATCCCAAAGGCGTGAGAGTTGAAAAATGCTTTGGCTATTTTAAATCGAACCCAGTGTGTAGCTGAGTTGTGGAATCTGCGGGAAGTTGACAGGAATGTGGGGAACAAGAAAACTGGGATCAATGTAGGATTTATATGAACGGCAGGTTGCTAGCAGGCTCAGACACGATGGGCCGAAGGGCAGGTTTTCTTGTTGTATCGCTCGGCGACTCTACGACTGCAAACCTTATCATTCCTGTGATGTTCATGGGCCGTACTGTGCTCTATCAGCGTCACAGTCTGGTGGGATCATGTTTGAAAAGAGCCGAGGACTTAATAAACAATGAACTAGTTTCACCAGTACAACAAATATTGAAATCATAATTCATGAAAAATGTCAATTGCAATGTTTAGTGTTCATGTTGAATCATGTGAAAATAAATGGGGAAATAGGTATAATCCTTATCAAAAGCAGAATAACTCCAAAATAAAGATAAAGGCAATGCTCAGCAAAGAGAGAAATAATGCATCGGAAATATCAGTGGTCACCTGTTCATTTGATAGCCCGCTGTTTTGATCAACTGAGCATTTCAAAGCCGGCACGACTCTAAGCTTTCACTACTCAGTGAATACTGACCTGCAGTTTAAGCCCTCGCACCAAAAAAACGATGGGTGAGTGTCGGGTAGAAGCGTCAGTTTGTAGTTCTTGGGTGGCTCAAACCAGCAAATTTACGGTGAACTACCGAAACCGTTGGCCGATTGTACCATAACGACAGCTGATGTCAAAACTCGTCAACATGCAATGTAACGTTTTACCGACCCAAATAAAGACAGTTAACTCCCTTTTTCAATTGATTGGATTTCATATCAACCGATTGCCCAAGGACTCGATAATATAACAAGGATTTCTTACTGTTGGGGAAGGATCGGATCTTTCCGTTGGAGCAGGAGCGAAAGCATGGTGAATATGTGAAGCCAAACCCTTTGTGCGGTCTCTGCCGTTTTTGAACACATTGTTTGGTAATGTCTATTATCAGAGAATCATTTTTTAATGTAGAGCAGCTCGTTTGGAATTCAATGAAGAAAAGAGAGACAGAGAGGGAAGGGAAGAGTCAGAGATGGAGAATGTGAAGGTGGAACCAGGATTGGAATTGGCAGCAAAGAGAATGAGTTCTGTGTCAGGAAACAACAGTACTGCAGCCGTTCGTGTCATTCGAACCCCCGTCTCCGCGACATGAACTAAGCTTAGATCACTTGGTCACGTTGACTGCCTGTGTAACCGTTCTGTGCTGCTTACGACGCTAAGAATCAATCCTCATTTTCAGTCTCCGGAACAGAGCAGGATTGATTCATAAGCTTTCACTTGCATTTTTTACCTGAGGAAGTGATTAAAGATTTTTACTGAAATGCCACAAATCCAGTGAAATGACTGGAAATGGTATTGCATTCGACGCTATTTCTTTTGTCTTCAGAGCTGGGAACTGAAGATGAAACAGTGCCCGAATCTGAGCTGTGATTACATGTGTGTGGTATCGGTGAGACTAGAATTCTCAGTCACTATCCTGGTAACCGTGAAATCCCCAAGATATCCGTCCACAGACCCCCGCCACACCAGGCACAGATACAATCGCTTGCTTAAATTATCTTCCTTGCATATACGACCTACGCAGAGGCTAAATCGGTATAAACAAATGCAAACGCTTCATTTAAATAAAGGGGTGATTGCTGAGGAGGTCACCTGGAAGAGATTTGCGAATGACGTTGAGCAAGATTCTTTGTTTGGAAGTGTCAGTCTGTGGGCGAAAATATCGTGCGATCGTGGGTGTGAGACGAAGCCTGCACCTTGAATTCGCTTCCTTTACAATTGTGCATTAATTACTTCAGTGAAAGTACAACCCCGAGAAAGGCCTGGAAATTCAGATGACAGCTGGGGAAATAATCATCGCTTTTTCCAAGGGCAGTGGAATTTTATCCAATTTAGAACAGCTTAATGTCCAAACAACGTTGATATTGTGTTAAATGCCAGAGCGGGAGAGAGAGAGAGAGAGAGAGAGAGAGGGAGAGATCAAATGATGGAGGAACTAAGCGGGTCAGGCAGCATCTGCGTTGAGAGTTTGAGCTCATTTTGCAGGTTAACGGAAGAAACTGATAGAGAGATTCCACCGTAGACTGTGGAGCTCAACAAAATTTCCTGATTGAAACGTCACTAAGATAGTCGCTGATTTCAGGTGTGCCGATGGACCCTGTTCCCCGTCAGCGAACTTTCGAATTTCATCATCGTCAATTTTGGAAACTCTAATATGAAGGCGGGTTCTACTTTCAAGCCTGTGAACCAGAAGTTCGTTGGGAACTACGATTTAAACTTTACACTGTTGCAGCGGAGAAAGCGAGCTGACTAACAGCAAATGAGAAAATGTATTTCACAGTTACACCCTCATGGAAAGGCAAGTGAAGGTTAAAATAACTGAGAATGAGACAGCGCTGGGCTCGAAACACAGAGGCAGGATGTTGGAGGTGCGAAATAATTCAACCACCGACAGCAAATCTCGCATTTACATGGAAATCAACAACCTGTCAAAGTCTGTTCATATGAAAGAAAAACGAGATGTTGTTGCAAAATGCTCGCTGATATACCGATTCGATCATTCTAACAGAGGGCGGAGACAACTTTTTTATGAGAACACCCAAAATAGTGAGGACTTGCAGCGGGCTGAACAGCTTGAGCATGTAGATATTGGGAAAGACGAGGTGCGAGAGCTTTTCGAAAGCATCAAGTTGGATAAGTCGTCGGGACTGCATGGGATGTACCCCAAGCTGCTGTGGAAGGCGAGGGAAGAGATTGCGGAACCTCTGACGATGATATTTGCATCGTCGATGGAGACGGGAGAGGTTCTGGAACATTGGAGGGTTGCGGATGTTGTTCCCTTATTCAAGAAAGGGAGTAGGGATAGCCCAGGGAATTATAGACCAGTGAGCCTTACTTCAGTGGTTGGTAAGCTGATGGAGAAGATCCTGAGAGGCAGGATTTATGAACATTTGGAGGTATAATATGATTAGGAATAGTCAACATGGCTTTGTCAAGGGCTGGTCCTGCCTTACGAGCCTGACTGAATTTTTTGTGGATGTGACTAAACACATCGACGAAGGGAGAGCAGAGATGTAGTGTATACGGATTTCAGCAAAGCGTTTGATAAGGTACCCCATGCAAGGCTTATTGAGAAAGTAAGGAGACATGGGATCCATGAGGACATTGCAGTGTGGATCCAGAACTGACTGGCCCACAGAAGGCAAAGTATGGGTGCTGAAGGTTCGTATTCTGCGTGGAGGTCGGTGAGCAGTGGTGTACCTCAGGGATCTGAACTGGGACCCTTGCTCTTTGTGATATTTATAAATGACCTGGATGAGGACGTGGAGGGGTGGGTTAGTAAGTTTGCGGACGCTACAAAGGTTGGAGGTGTTGTGGATAGTTTGGAGGGCTGTCAGAGGTCATACAGGGACATAGACAGAATGCAGAGTTGGGCTGAGAAGTGGCAGATGCAGTTCAACACAAATAAGTGTGAAGTCCTGTATTATGGTAGTTCAAATATGATGGGATAATATAGTATTAATGGAAGGAAACTTGGCAGTGTGGAGGATCAGAGGGATCTTTGGGTCCGAGTCCATAGGACGCTCAAAGCGGTTGCGCAGGTTGACTCTGTGGTTAAGAAGGCATATGGTATATTGTTCTTCATTAATCGGGGAATTGAATTTAGGAGCCGAGAGGTATTGTTGCAACGATATTGTCCCTGGTCAGACCCCACCTGGAGTACTGTGCTCAGTTCTGGTCACCTCACTACAGGAAGGATGTGGAAACCACAGAAAGTGTGCAGAGGAGATTTACGAGGATACTGCCTGGTATGCGGAGCATGCCTTATGAAAGTAGATTGAGGGAACTCGACCTTTCTCCTTGGAGCGACGTAGGATGAGGGAGGACATGATAAGAGGTGTATAAGATGATGAGAGGTATTGATCGGGTAGATAGAGGCCTTTCCCCAGGGTTGAAATGGTCGTCACAAGATGACATAAGTTTAAGGTGCAGGGGAGTAGGTATAGAGAAGATGTCAGCGGTAAGTTTTTTGCTCAAAGAGTGGTGAGTGCGTGGAATTAGCTGCCGGCAACAGTGGTAGAGGCGGAGATGATAGGGTCTTTTAAGAGACTGTTGGATAGGTACATGGAGACGGGGAAAATAGCTATGGGTAAGCCTAGAAATTACTAGGCCAAATTTGTGGGCCAAAGGGACTGAATTGTACTGTAGTGTTTCTCTTTTCTATGTTGTACAATCGGGCCTATTAAATTAGGCTTAGAAAGAATCAGGTCACACGTTCCCCATCAATTTGATTCTGTCTGGGGACCCAGTCCCAAAAAAGGTCTTCCCCCTTACCAAACATACACTCCCATACACTCACACACACTCTCACACCCTGACCTAGACATAACCCACCTTCCATAGACCAGCTCACATGTACAACCCCCCAATCCCACATACATTCCTATACATTTAGGTTAGGGACCAAGAGAACCTTTCCTCCCTACCAATACAGATCAGGCAACACACACCATTTATGACCACACATACACTCCGGTACATTCCCCCAAACACTTACACCCGTGTCCCAGCCTGCTGCCCCGACACAGCACTTTGCACGTTCCACCCCCGGCCATCCAACATACATCCGTATAAACATATGCTGGCATCACAAACAGCTTCCTGACACAGACTAGACAATAGGCACCCCTTCTGATCCCACACGCACGTCCCTGATTTTTCCCTGTACCCAACTCCCCTACAAACACTGGAAAACACCCCCACAAGACAAACAATCCACAATCACAATTTCCAAAATTCACCACCAGCCCTAGATCTTACATGTTGGGACCTGATCTAAGGTCTCAGGGGTTTTGTATCTTGAATAACAGTCCCCGTGAGTGGGTGAATGATTGGGATATGACCCGGGGTTCTGGGGGTTTATATATAGAATACCAGGTCCCCGCGAGTGGGTTACAGGCTGTGATCTAATCCAGGGGATCGGGGGGGCGGTGGTTAGATGCAGAATAACAGGTCTCCGGGAGTGGGTTGCAGGCTGGGATCTGATCCAGGTGTTCGGGGGGTTTATATATCGAATAATAGGTGCCCGGGAGTGGGTTACAGGCTGGGATCTGATCCAAGGGTTCGGGGACGAGGGTGTTGGTTATATAGAACAACAGGTCCCCGGGAGTCGGTTACAGAGGGATTTGATACAGGGGTTCCGTGGTTAATATATAAAAGTTTAGCTATAAAAATTTATGTATAAATCCGCGCGACTGGTACGGATTAAGCAAATTTTCCAGCAAAATTAGGCGGTGTGCGGAGCAGATGGGCGGAAGGGGATCTTCCTTCCGCCGACCTGCCCCTCAGCGTGATCGACAGCGCGCCGCATCCAATGGGGGCGCGGCGGCCTGCGGGGAAAATCAATGGGCAAGCTGAGAGGGCGGGAACTAGACGGTGCTGCAGGATTTCACTTAAAGGAGTCGCGGGTTCGGCCAACCCCGAGACGGAATAGGCGCGATTGTATCCGGGGTGTCGCGGCGGTGGGTTGGGGAGGAGGTTGGCGGCTGCAGGAGGGGTGTCCGCCGCTGCATTCGGCACTTTGCAAAAGCTGGGGTTTGCCACCAATGTGATGCTGGGGATTTGAAGGCCCCTGAAATCCCTAAAGATGAAAACTGCAGCCCCTACTCCTAAAAAATTCTTCCCCACTGCGGCAACCTGCCCCTTCCTTATTCCAACCATAGCAACAGTTCCCAAAGCCCCAAAATTCCCCACAGACCTCCAGATGTACCCCAGCACCTTCACACAGCAGCTCCCCAATCTTCAACCTCTGCATATGTGACTCCCTCTCTCTCCTCCACCTCATATTAACTTCCCTCCCTTACACCCTGCCTTTGACCCCTCCCTAAGCTCAAACCCCCGTGATGCCCTCCCTCCTCTACACCCCCGTGACCCCCTCTCTCCCCCAAACCAAGCGTGACCCCGTCCCTCCCCCAAACCTCCGTGACCCCTCACTGCCCCACATTCCCCCGTGACTCCCCTCCTCCCGTACATCTCGCCGTGATCCTGTCCCAAACCTACACCCCTTCCTTGACCTCCTCCCACCCTTTCACAACCCCATTTCCGGCACACCCTTTCCCCAACAACCCTCCCCGTTCCCACTCTTCTCTATATCCCTCTACGTCTCCGTCACCCCCTCACATACGTCCCTCACCGTCTCCGTCACACACTCTCCTCCATCCCTCCCCGTCTCCGTCAACCTATGCCGCCACTCCACCACTCCCCCTCTCCGTCACACCCTCCCTCCTCGTCTCTGATGCCCCCCACCCTATCAACCTGTTCTTCGACTTCACCGCCGAGAGGCGATTGGCGAGGGACGTGCACATTTCTTCGGCGTCTACCTGATTCTGTGCAGGAACCCGAGTTTCCTGGGCCGTGTGTACATCGGATTCACAATGAACCCCCAACGCAGGACAAGACAACACGACGCGGAACGCCGCAGGGGTGGGTTGCATGGTGGACGAGTAGTCGGGGACCCTGTTGGTATTCATCGCCCTCTGGGGGTGGCAGATATTTCCCCGTGGAACACATTGTGTGGTACACCTGTCCTGCCGGTTTGCGGGAGTGGGTGACAGGCTGGGATTTAATTCAGTGGTTCGGTTTTTTTTATATATAGAATGACAGGTCCCTGGGAGTGGGTTACAGGCTGGGATCTGATCCAGGGATCTCGGGTGTTTGTATTCGAGATTAACAGGTTTCTGGGAGTGGGTTATGCACTCCTCAAGGCCGACCGTTCACTGTGTGACTCCCGTCCCGGTTAGCTGAGATTTCTGGACAAGCATGAGCGGGGGAGAGAGAGCGGGAGCGAGGAGGGAGAGAGAGAGAGGAAGCGAGGGAGGGAGGGGGAGAGAGGGCTAAAGGGGGAGAGAGAGGGGGGATAGAGGGAGGGAGGGGAGAGAGGGCGTAGAGAGTTGGAGAAAGTGTGAAAAAGGCGAGAGAGTCGTGCAGCGAGAACGGGGAGGGTGTGATGATTCGGGAGAGGTGGGAGGGTGGTGGGGATGTTGGGGGGAGGGTTTGGCGTGCTATACGTACCCTTGCTGTCCTGTTCCGGTCCCTCTCTCCCCCAGCGGAATGGTGCTGATCGTTCACTGATTTCCCTCAGCCGTGGCTGCTCTGAAGCTCTGTGAGGGAGTGGTGGTGAGTACAGCCCCTCCCCTCGTGTGACCCTGGGCCGATTACCTCCTCCACTCCCCTCCTTCTCCCGTCCTATTACCTCCCCTCTCCTACCCTCCTCCTCCCCTCCTCTTGGCCTCCCCTCCCCCTCCTCCTACCCTTCTTGCACCCCATTTCCTACTCCCGTCCATTCCACCTCCGCCTGCACTCCCTCTCCCCGCCCTTCCCCCCACTCCTCTCCCTCCCCCTCTCTCACCCACTCCTCCGCTGAAGAGATGATCCTCTCTCCTGCCACTCCTTTACACCTCCTCAAACGCCGCTCAGCCTTGCTGTTATGACCTCTGACATCCCCTGGCTATGCTGATCTCTGACCCCCAGTCGTGCTGACCTGTGACTGGCAGCTCGGCTGACCTCTGCCCCCTCCCAAAGATGAGCTGCCCTCTGCCCCCTCCACCGGCTGCACTGACCCGTGACCGTCCCCAGCGGTGCTGGCCTCTGAACCCCAGTCATGCTGACCACTGACTGGCATCTGTGCTGACCTCTGCCCCCTCCCCAGCCGTGCTGACATCTGCCTCGTCCCCGGCCGTGCTGATCTCTGGCCTATCCCCCGGCGGTGCTGAGCCCAGACCTTTCCTGATGTGCTGAACCCAAATCTCTCCCGGCTGTGCTGACTCCTGACACGTGCACCCTCTCCATCAGTTCGAGTGGTCCTGGCAACACCGTCTAAATGTGGGCAGCTGGCGGGGGTGAGGGGCGGGCGCAGGGGGAGGACAGTTACTCCTCCACCTCTGACCGCTGTGGGAGCTGCTGCGGTCTCCTCGCTGGGGCCGCCTCCCCCTCACCCTGCGCAGGATCCAACGGGAGCACCGCCGGGACTGGCCCCCGACCAGGAGGCCCCCTCACCTGGCCTTGGCCTTCAGCGAGGCGGGTGCCGAGAGCGCGGAGACGGGAGAGGGAGACGACGAGGGAGACAGCGACCCCAGGAGGGTGCAGCGACTGCTGTAAACATCTGACAGTGAGTCGCCCACTCCCTCCCCGATCACTGGGTGTGTTTGTGTGTCTGTGGGGGGTGTCGGAATGTTGTGGGGACGTCCCTGTGTCGGGTATTGTTCCTGTGTCGGTGGGTGGTCTTGGGGTGTCGTGTGGTGTTTCTGTGTCGGTGAGGTTGTTGTGGTGTTTGGGGGTTGTTCCTGTGTCAGTGGGTAGTTATGGTGTGTTGGGCTGTTCCTGTGTCGATAGGGGGTGTCGCAGGATGAAACTGAGGTGTTGAGCTGTTAAGGAGACGTTGGGGTATTGTGGTGATGTTGTTGGAGTGTTGTTGAGGTCTTATGGGGTCGTTCTAGTGTCAATAATGCTGTTGTGAGGGTATTGCTGTGCAGTCGTTGGGTGTTGTGAGGTTGTTCTGTGTCATAGGCGGTGTTATCGGGCTGTTGTTTCGAGGTGTTGTGGGCAGTTCCTGTGTCGATTAGAAGGTGTTGTGAGGTGTTGGAGGGTGGGTGTTGTTGTGGTGTTCTGAGGGTAATGTTGTCTGGTGTTGTTGGCGGTTATGGAGGTGTTGGGGTGTTGTGGGTGGAGTTGGAGGATGGGGTGTTGCTGGCAAGTGTTGTTGGGGTATTTCGGGCGGTTATGGAGGTGTCGGGGTGTTGTGGGCGGTGATGGAGGTGTTGGTGGTGTTGTGGAGTGTTGGGTTGTTGTGGGCAGTGTTAGAGGTGTTGGGATGTTGTGGGCGGTGCTGGATATTTTGTGGGCGGTGTTGGGGTGTTGTGGTGTTGTGAGCGGTGCTGGAGATGTTGGGGTGTTGTGGGGCACTGGAGGTTGGGGTCCTCCTCCTCTTTGCAGTACGTCCTCCTCCTTCCTAGCCACGTCATTGGTCCCTACATGGACCACGACATCTAGCTGCTCACGCTCCCTTCTGAGAATATCAAGAACTCGATCCGAGATATCACGGACTCTTGCACCAGGGAGGCAACAGACCATCCTGGATTCTCCATATCTCCCACAGAACCTCATACTTGTCTCCCTAACTATCGAATCCCCTATCACTACTCATCTCCACTTTTCCCTCCTTCCTTTCTGTGCTGAGGGTCCAGTATTTATGCCAGAGACGCGACCACTACAACTTATCCCTGGTAGGTCGTCCCCACCAGCAGTATCCAAAACGAGATACTTATTGTCGATGGGAAAGGCCACAGGGGTACTCTGCTCTTTCTGTCTATACCCCTTCTCTCTCTTGACAGTCACCCAGCTACAAGCCTCCTGACTTTTAGGGGTGACTGTCTCCCTGAAACTCCTGTCTTTGTCGGCCTCTGCCTCATGAATGCTCCGATGTTCATCCAGCTGCAGTTCCCGAACTCGGTTAGTCAGGAGTTTCAACTGGATGCACCTTTTGCAGGTGAAGTCATCAGCGACAAGTGCTGTCCGTGACTTTCCACATATTGCATAAGGAGCACTCGACTGCCTTAACTGCTGCCTTCATTACCTATTCCTTTGTGAATTAAATTAATTAAAGGAACTTACCGGCCTTACCTCACTAGGAGGAAGCTCATCCTCAGACTCTGTTCGCCGCAGCCTCTCCAAACCAAAGCCACAATGCTCCTCTCCTACCCTGAGCCGCTCACACACTGGCCACTCCTCTTCAGTTACCCCTCTTTATATTTGCCCCTGCCAATTATCTAACTCCCTCTAATCAAACACTCAACACTCTGTTTAACCCTTCAGTTGCCCTCCACTTATTAAACTTCTTGAATACTCTGCCCTTACTTGTGAGGGAATTGCTGCTCCAACTGCTCCCGGACAAATTCTGTAAAAGAAAAGCCCTTGAAACACCCACCCCCTCCCTATCGCTCTCTCTCTCCACCCCTCTCTCTTTCACCCTCTTTCTCTCCCGTCTCTCACTCCCCCACACTCTCTCCCTCTCTCCCCCTCACCCCGATCTCCATGTTAAACTCTGATACCCCTCTCTCCTCTCCACCCCTCCAGGGTCACTGGCCAATGTGCTCGGGGTCTGAGCGGTCGCAGCAAGGGTGCAGTCGGTGAACCCAGCGGAGTCTGCACAGCAGGGAGGGATCCGTGCACGGATCGGACCGGGAACCTGGGCTGAGGACTGAAGGAGCGACGGTCTGGGGAAGGTGGGGGAGATGGGCGTTGGGTGGGGGGGCGGTCTGGGGAGGTGAGTGAGATTGAAATGTGAAGAAGAGGGAGATTCCGACACCTGCCATCTCCAGTGGCCATGTGGGCGATGTGAATGAGGGTACCGCGATGGAGGGAGGGTCTCCCTGTGGGAGTTGGGTGAGGGGTCTCCGGTTGGAAGAAGTGCCTCCCATTGGGTGAGGCATGTCCCAGTGTGTCAGGGGTGAGGGGTCTCCCATTGGGTGAAGCATCTGCCGTTGGGTGAGAGGTGGTCTTCCGTTGGCTGAGGACTGAGGGGGTCTCCCGTTTAGTGAGGGGTGATGGGTCGGCCGTTGAGTGAGGGGTCTCCCGTTGGATGTGTGAAGGGTCTGCAGTTGGATGAGAGGTCAGCCGTTGGGTGAGGTTCTCCCAGTGGGTGAGGGGTGGGGCCTCGCAGGACAGACAGATCATGAAGTTTGAGTTTTGGGGGAGCGGTGACCTCACCGCCCACCCCGGAGGTGCCAAAATAAACCGGAGCATGTCAGGAACGCCGGGTTCGAGACCTTCTCTGTTGTAGGTCGGGGGTCGGGGGAGACTTCGGAGGCGATATCCCTCCGTCCATCCCGGTGCCCAACCCCACGGCGTCCCTGTTCCAAACCCATCGGGTCAACACGCCCAGTCTCCGTGACCTCCTCCGTCCCTCCGTCCCTCCCTTACACCCCTCCCCGTCTCCGTCACCCCTTCCCTCAACTACACCCCTCCCCATCTCCGTCATCCCCTCCCTCCCCTACACCCTTCCCCGTCTCCGTGACAACCTCCCTCCCCGACACCCCTCGTCATCTCCGTCAATTCCTCCCGCCCCTACACCTTTCCCCGTCGCTGGAATCAGCTCCAATTTGTGGGCAACACTCCCACCAGGTGTTGTTCCCTCGCACTCACAGGACAATACTGACATCCAGTGGTGTTCTGCCGCATTGACAGTGAGCGCAGGGAAACCGCAGAGAAAACGCACAAAAGTCCATCACAAGAACCGGCCCTTCAGCCCACAACGTCTGTGCTGACACGTTGCTGAATAAAACTAAACCCCTTCTGCCTACACAATGTTGGTCTTCCTCCATTCCCGGCACATCCACGTTCCTGTCTAGAGCCTCGTAAACCCCTCTATCGTGTCTGCCTCCACCCCCACACCTGCGAGCACATTCCAGGCACCCACCGCTCTCTGTATAAAGAAAATTGGCCCGCACATCTTCTTTGAACTTTCCCCCTCTCACCTTAAACGCATGCCCACTTGTATTAGACATTTCCACCCTAGGGGGTGGGAGGGACCAAGACACCAGCTCTATTCTGTAGCTGTGCCTCTCGTGATCTTATACATCTCTTCCCTCATCCTCCACCGCTCCGGAGAGAACAAACCAAGTCTGCCGAACTCTTCTTACAGCTCACGCCCTCTAATCCAGGTAGCGTCCTCTCCTGCACCCTCTACGAATCTCCGCCCACCCTTACTGAAACGGGGGCGACCAGAACTGTACACAAATTCGGCCCGAGCAGAGGTTAATATAGCTGCAACGGGACTTCCCGACTCTTGTCCTCGACGCCGCGATCGATGAAGGCAAGCGTGCCTTACGCCTTCTTTACCGCCCTCTGTGAACCGAGGAGGGCTGTGGTCTCGGTGGGTGTGTATGTGTTGGGAGAAAAGGGGGATGGGATGGAGGGGAGGGGAATGGGAAGGATGGCATGGGAATGGGAGGGTGTTATAGTAGGGGTGGAGGATTGGGGTTTGGGAGGGGAGAGGGATGGGATGGAGAGGAGTGCAGGGGAATGGGAGCGGTGTAGGGGGTTGAGGAAGGGAGTACGAGTGGAGGGGTTGGGAGGGGAGTGAGAGGGGATGGAGAGGTGGAAGTGGAAGTGGAGGAGGATGGGGGTGTGTGGATGTCGGGAGTGGTGGGAGGGGAGGGATATGGGGGTGTGTGGGAGGGGACGGGGACGGATAGGGCTTTAAACTAATTAGTAGGGGGTAGGTTCAACATATTGGAAAATTATGGATGCAATAAAGGGGCGGGAGAGTGCAGGAGAGGTTACTGACATCTCCAGAGTAAAGAATAAGACAGAAAGTTTAGAAAGGGATAAGAATTTATTTCAGGCAACATGGAGCCAAATATGAGAAGAAGGGTGGTGAATACAGGACTGAAGGTGTTATATGTGAACGCACGCAATGTACGAAATAAGGTAGATGAGCTTATAGCGCAGTTAGAAATTGGCAGGTACGAGGTTGTGGGCATCTCAGAGTCGTGGTTGAAAGAAGATCACAGCTGGGAGCAAAACGTCCAAGGATACACATCCTATCGAAAAGGTAGACAGGTGGGCAGAGGGGGTGGGGGTGGTTCTGTTGGTAAATAGTGAAATCAAATCCACAGCAAGAAGTGATATAGGATCAGAATATGTAGAATCCTTGTGGGTAGAGTTAAGAAACTGCAAGGGTAAAAAGACCCTGATGAGAATTACATACAGGCCTCTGAATAGTAGCCAGGATGTGGGGTACAAATTACAACAGGAGATAGAAAAGGCGTGTGAAAAGAACAAAGTTTCGATGGACATGGGGGATTTCCATATTCAGGTAGATTGGAAAAATCATCTTGGTACTGGATCCCAAGAGAAGGAATTTGTAGAACGCCTACCAGATATTTTTTTTTCAGAGAAGCTGGTGGTCGAACCCACGGGAGAAAAGGCAATTCTGGATTTGGTGTTGTGCAATGAACCAGATTTGATTCGGGAGCTTAAGGTCTCGGAACCCTTCGGAGGCTGTGATCATAATATGATAGAATTCACCCTGCAGTTTGAGAGGGGGAAGGTAAAATCAGATGTATCGGTATTGCAGTTGAGTAAAGGTAACTACAGGTGTATGATAGAGGAGCTGGCCAAAGTTGATGGAAAGCGGACCCCAACAGAGATGGCAGTAGAGCAGCAATGGCAGAAGTTTCTGGGAGTGATTTGTAAAACGCAGGATCAGTTCTTCCTAAATAAGAAGAAGCATTCGAAAGGGAGGATGAGGCAACTGTTGCTGACAAGGGAAGTCAACAACAGCATAAAAGCAAACAATATTGCAAAGCTTAGCGGGAAGCCAGAGGTTTGGGAAGTTTTTAAAACCAACAGAATCAACTAGAAAAGCAATAAGGGGAGAAAAGATGAACTGTGAACGTAAGCTAACCAGTAATATAACAGAGGACACCAGAAGTTTTTTTTTCCCCCAGATATATAAAGAGTAAAAGAGAGACAAGAGTGGACATGGGGCTGCTGACAAATGATGCTGGAGAGGTAGTAATGGGAAACAAAGAAATGATGGACGAACTGAATAAGTATTTTGCGTCAGTCTTCGCTGTGGAAGCCACCAGCAACATGCCAGGGATTCTAGAGAGTCAGGGGGCAGAAGTTAGTGTAGTCGCTATTATTAAGGAGAAGGTGCTTGGGAAGCTGAAAGTTCTGAAGGTGGATAAGTCATCTGGACCGGATACATTGCACCCTAGGCTTCTGAAAGAGGCAGCTGAAGAGATTGTGGAGACGTTAGTAGTGATATTTCAAAAATCTCTGAAATTAGGAATGGTTCTGGAGGGCTGGAAAATCGCGAATGTCACTCAACTCTTTAAGAAGGTCGGGAGGCAAGAGACAGGAAATTATAGACCAGTTAGCCTGACTTCAGTGGTTGGTAAGATGTTAGAGTCCTTCGGGGTACTTGGAAGCACACGATTAAATAGGCCGAAGTAAGCGTGGTTTCCTTAAGGGGAGACCTTGCCTGACAAATCTGTTGAATTGTTTGAGGATAGATAAATGAGAGTCACTGCATGTTGTTTACTTTGATTTTCAGAAGGACTTTGACAAGGTGCCGCACTTGCTGCTGCTAAACAAAATAGGATCCCACGGTATTACAGGAAAGGTACTAGCCTGGATAGAAGATTGGCTGACTGGCAGAAGGCAAAGCGTGGGAATAGTGGTGGCCTTTTCTGGTTGGCTGCCGTTGACCAGTAGTATTCTGCAGGTGTCCGTGTTGGGTCCGCTACTATTCACGTTATATGTTAATGATCTGGATGACGGAATTGATGGCTTGTTGGCCAAGTTTGCCGATAATACGATGATAGGTGGAGGGGCAGGGAGTGTTGAGGATGCAGGGAGACTGCAGAAGGACTTGGTCAGGTTGGGAGAATGGGCAAAGAAGTGGCAGATGGAATACACCGTACGGGAGTGTCCGGTGATTCACGTTGGTAGAACGAATAAAGGCGTCGACTATTTTCTAAACCGAGAGCGAATTCAGAATGGAAGGTGCAAAGTGACTTAGAAGTCCCATTGCGGGATTCCCTGAAGGTTAACTTGCAGGTTGATTCGGTGGTGAGGAAGGCAAATGCAATGTTAGCATTCATTTCGAGAGGACTAGAATATAAAAGCAAGGATGCAATTCTGAGACATTGTAAGGGGTTGGTCAGACCAGATTTGGAGTCTTGTGAGCAGTTCTGGCCCCATATCGAAGGAAGAATGAACTGTGGTTGGAGAGGGTCCAGAGGAGGTTCAGGAGAACGATCCTGGGGTGAAAGGGTCAACGTACGTGTCTTAGAGCCTGTACTAGCTGAAGGTTAGAAGGATTTGGGTGAATATAATTGAAACCTACCGAATATTGAAAGATGTGGATAGAGTGGACGTGGAGAAGATTTTTTCAGTGGTGGGAGATTCTAGGACTAGAGGGCACAGCCTCCGAAGAGAAGGATGTGCCTTTTGAACAGTGATCAGGAGGAATTTCTTCAGCCAAAGGGTGATAAAACTGTGGGATTAGTCTTGTATTTAAAGCGGCTGTTGATAGGTTCTTGATTACTAAGCACGTCAAAGGTTACGGGAAGAAGGCAGGAGAATGGATTGAGAGAGAAAAATGAATCATCCAGGATCATTTGCTGAGCGGACTCGATGGGCAGAATGGCCTAATTCTGCTCTTATGTCTTATGGTGTTCTGTACCGTTCACAACTCCAGCGATCGTTGTAGTGTCTGCAAACTTACTGACACAGCCATCCAGGACATATCTATACATCACAGACAATGGGAATTCCAGTAAGGATCCCTGCGGGACACCAGCGGTCACCGACCTCCAGCCAGAATAAGTCCCATTGACCACCACCCTCTGTCTCCGATAGACACGCCCATTCTGAACCCAAGCTGCCAATTCATTGTGGATCCTGCGCAACTGAACTTTCTGGATCAGCCTCGCATAAAGGACCTTGCCGAACGCCTCACTGAAGTCCGTGTAGACAACATCCACAGCTTCCCCTTCATCCATCACCCTCGGCGCCTCCTCGATATACTCAGACACGTTCGAGAGGCACGTCTTGCCCCGCACAAAGCTGTCGCTGATTGGGCCGTGGTTTTCCAAATGCTCATCAATCCCATCCCCGAGAATCCTCTCCAGTAACTTCCCCACCACTGACGTGAGACTCGCCGGTCTGCAGTTACCAGGATTATCCTTGTTTCCCTTCTTGAATAACGGACCAACATTAGCTACACGCCAGTCCTCCGAGACCTCGTCTGTGGCCAGAGAGGACACGACGATCTTGGTCAGGGCCTCAACAATCTCATCTCCTGGTTCTCTCCACAACCCGGGGTATATCCCACCTGTACCTGGGGATGATTCCATCCTGATCCTCTCTGAAATACCCAACACAATCCTGCTTTATCTCGAAATGCCCCAGCATGTTAGAATACTCCGCACCGATCTTCCCATCATCCACGTCCTTCTCCTTGTGAAATGGTGATGCAAAGTTCTCATTAAGGACCTCACTCACCTCCTCCGCCTCCAAGCACACTTTCCCTCCTTTATGACCCCAGGACCACTCAAGGACAAAGTCACAAAGCAGCACAGCACAGAAACAGTCCCTTCCGCCCATCTAGTCCATACAGATCTGTCTCTCTGCCTAGTCACATCTACCTGAAACGAGAACATTTCCTCCAAACCCCTCCCATCTATGTACCTATCCAAACTTCTCTTAAATGTTACAATTGAACGCGCATCTACCACTTCCGCTGGCAACTCGTTCCACACTCGCACCACCCTCTGAGTGAAGTATATCGCCCTCAGATTCCCCTTTAAAATGTCACCTTTTACCTACGATCTTTATTTCTGTGCTCACCCAAGCAGTGGGGAAAAAGCGTGCGAGTATTCATCCCATCTATACCCCTCAATTTTGTATACCCCATAAGATCTCCCCTCATTCTCCTGCGCTGCAGGGAATAAAGGTCTAACCTATTCAACCTTTCCCTGAAATTCAGGTCCTCAAATCCCGGCAACATCCGTGTAAGATTTCTCTGCACTCCTTCGAGCTTATTGATATCTTTCCTGTAGGTTGGTGAGGAGAACTGCAGCAAATACTCCAAATTCAGCCTCACCATGGTCTTGTACAACTTCAACAATGACATGCCAGTTCCTGTTCTCATTGCCCTGATTGATGAAGGCCAATGTGCCAAAAGCTCCCTTTACAACACTATCTGTCTGTGATGCCACATTCAAGGAATTATGGATCTGTATTCCCAGGTCCCTTTGTTCTACCACACACCTCAGTGCCCTACCGTTCACTGTGTAAGTCTTGACCTGTTTTGTCCTCCCAAAGTGCATCACATCACACGTCTGCATTGAACTCCATCTGCCGTGTTTCAGCCCATTTTCTCAGCTGGTCCAGATCCCTCTGTAAGCTTTGATAGCCTTCCTCGCTGTCCACTACGCCCCCAATCTTGGTGTCATCCGTAAAGTTTCTGATCCAGTTTACCACATTATCATCTAAAGCATTAATATAGATGATAAACAACAACGGATCCATCACCGATCCCTGCGGCACACCAGTAGTCACAGGCCTCATGTCAGAGAGACAACCAACTAATACCACACTTTGGCTTCTTCCGCTAAGCCAACGTTGAATCCAATTGACTACTTCATTATGAATGCCAATTGACTTAACCTGCTGGAGCATCCTACCATGTGGGACATGTCAAAGGCCTTGCTGAAGTACATGCGAAAAACGTCCACTACCTTTCCCTCATCGACATTCCTGGTAACATCCTCGAAGAACTCTGCAAGATTGGTTGGACATGACCTACCAGGCACAAACCCATGTTGACTCTCCAGAAACTCCTCTTCCGTAATCGGGATATGTTCCATGACCTCACTACTCTTTTGTTCTATAGTCTCTGTGTCTGTGTCCAGAGTAAATACAGATGCAGAAAATTCATTTAAGATCTCCCCCATCTCTTTCTGCTCCATACGGAGATGATCACGCTGATCTTCAAGAGGACAGACTTTGTCCCTTGCTATCCTTTTGATCTGAATATAGCAACAGAAGCCCTTGGGATTCTCTTTCACCTTGACTGCCAGAGCATCCTGGTGTCCTCTTTTTGACTTCCTGATTTCCCTCTCAAGTTATCTCTTGCATTTCTTCTACTCAGTTATCTCAGTCCATCCTAACTGCCTATACCTGATATGCAACACCGACTTTTTCTTTATCAGGGCCCCAATATCCCTCGATAACCAAGGTTCGCTGAACCAGTTAGACTTGCCGGGAACATACAGATTCAGTACTCTCAATATTTCGCTTTTGAAGGTCTCCCACTTACCAAGAATCGTTGCTGGAAAACTGGTCCTACCATCTCCCTAGTTGTCCTCTTTATCTTGACGTGAGTATAGAATGCCTTGGGATTCTCCATAATCCGACTTGCCAAGTAAATTTCATGGCCCCTCCTGGCTCTCGTAATTCCCATCCTGAGTTCTTTTCTAATTTCTTTATAATCTACACGGACTCCGTTTGATTTTAGCTTCCCTAACCTTCCATAGAACACAGAACATAGAACACAACAGCACCGGACAGGCCCTTCGGCCCACAATTTTGTGCTGGCATTTTATCCACTCGAAGATATATCTACCCCTTCCCACCCACATAGCCTTCCATTTCTCTGTATTTCATGTGTCCATCTAAGAGTTTCTTAAATGTCCCTAATTTATTTGCCCCCCACAACCTATACAGGCAATGCGTTCCACTCACCCAGCACTCAATTATTAAAACATTTACCTTGATATCCCTTCGTACCTTCCACCAATCACCTTAAAATCCCGCGATCTATGCCTCTTGTACACCTCTATCAGGTCACCTTTCATTCTCCTTCGCTCCAAAGAGAAAAGCCCTAGCTTGATCAACCTCTCCTCAAAAAACATGCTCTCCAATCCAGGCAACATCCTGGTAAATCTCCTCTGCACGCTCTCGAAAGCTTCCACACCTTTCTGATAATGAAGCAACCTGAATGAACACAATACTCCAAATGTGCTCTCACCAGAGCTCTATAGAGCTGCATCATCACCTAGCGTCTCTTGAACTCAATCCCCCGAGCAAAGAAGGCGAACACACCATCCGCCTTATGAACAACCCTGCCGACATTCCCAGCAACCTTGAGGGATCTATGGACGTGCACCCCAAGATCCCTCTGTTCCTCCACACTTCTAAGAGTCCTGCCATTAACCTTGTATTCTGCCTTCGAATTCAATTTTTCGGTGTATCACTTCACACGTATCTGCGATGATCTCCACCTGCCACTTCACAGCCCAGTTCTGCATTCAATCATTATCCTTTTGTAATCGACAGCAACTAACTACACTATCTGCATTACCACTAACCTATATATCATCATAAAACTTACAATCCCACCCTTCCACATCCTCATCCAAGCCATATTCAAAACCCTGAAGAGCAGAGGTCCCTGTGGAACACCACTTGTCACAGACCTCCTGGCAGAATACCCTTCATCCACCAGCGCCCACTGTCTTCCATGGGCGAGCCAATTCTGAATCCACACAGCCAAGTTTCCATGCATTCAATGCCTCCTGAAATTATGCATAAACCTTCCACGAGGAACCTTATCAAACACCTTACTAAAATCCATGTACACCACATCCACTGCTCTACATCTATTGGAGGATTGGAGTTTGAGGAGCTTTGGTATATCATCAAAGGATCTTGCAAATTTCTATCGATTAACGAGGAGAACATTCGGACTGTTTGCTGGTACGGAGGCTCCAATTCAAAAGGGGCTGCAGAGGGGTGTGGAGTCAGCCAGCTCCATCAACGGAATAACAACACCCTACCCCATCATCGAGGACATCTCCAAGAAGCGGTGCCTCAAGAATGCGGCATCCATCACTGAGGAGCCTCACCATCCGAGAAATGGTGTTTTCGTTACTACCATCAGGGAGTATGAAGACCCTCACTCAACGATCCAGAAACGGCTTCTTCCCCGAGACCACCAAATTTCGGAACGGCCCATGAAGACTGCCTGATTGTGGCTTATTTTGTACCAGATATTTATTTAATATATTCTCGCTGTTTTATGCCTTTGCACTGTACTGCTGCAGCAAAACAACACAATTCATGGCATATAAGACGGTGATAATAAATTGATTTTGATTGTGACGATGTGTGTGATCCACCGTGACCTGGCCGCTAGGATTCAGAAGTGGCTTGCCCATTGAATGAAGAGGGTACTGATCTTAATCTGCTTGCAGTTCCGTAACTATTGGTGTTCTGCATGGACCGTACTGAGACCTCCGGTGTTTGTGCTATATCAAAATAACCTGGATAAAAATGTGGATGGGAGAGTTAGTAAGTTCGCAGACGATACAAAGAATGGTTGTGTTGTGGATTGTGTTGAAGATTGACAAAGGGGACAGTGGAATACAGGTCAGTTGCAGATCTGAGCGGAGAATTGGCAGATGGAGTTTAATCCGGCCACATTGTCGGTATTGCTCTTTTGGAGATGAACTATAAAGTGACTGTACATTGTAAATGGAAAAACCCTCAACGGTGTTGATGGACAGAGGGATCTTGTGGTGGATATCCAAAGCTCTGTGAAAGTGGCTGCACAGGTTTATAGGTCGGTAAATAAGGCGTATGGCATGCTTGCCACTATTAGTCAAGGCACTGAGTTCAAGAGTCGGCAAGTTATCTCGCTGATGTTTGAAACTCTGGTCAGGCCGCATCTGCAGCATTGCATTCAATTCTGGTCGCCCCGTTACAGGAGGGATGTGGAGTCTATGAAGCGGGTACCGAAGTTCGAGGATGCTGCTTGGATGAGAGTCCATGTACTGTTGGGAGAAGTTAGACAAACTTGCGTTATTTTATGTGGAGCGTCGGAGGTTGAGGGGAGATCTCATGGCAGTTGATAAGATTACAAGAGTCACAAATAGAGTAGACAGCCAGTGGCAATTCCCAGGGTCGAAATTCTGATACCAGAGTAAATGCCTTTCAAGTGAGAGGTGGTAAATTCAAAGGAGATGTGAGCGGCAGTTTTATTTTTACTCAGGGAGTGATGGGTTCCTGGATTGCTCTGTCAGATGTGGCAGTGGAGGGAAATACGATTGAGGTACATGGATGTAAACGGAATGGGGGAATTACGGACATTGTGTGAGCAGAAAATGTCTGTTTAGTTAAGCTTTTAAAAACATATTTAATTAGTCCGGCACAACATTGTGAGCCGAAGGGACTGTTCTTCCATTGCGCCTTGTTTTCTAACCCAGGTGTCTGGATCTGTGAATTCAAACCTCAAACAGCAGAAAGTAATTCTGCCGAGAAAACCGAACTCAAATAATAAAAAGTCAAATTCAAGGTCGAGTTTATTGTCAGAAGCACAAGTACATTGCACAGGTGCAATGAAAAACGTAGTTGAAGCGGCATCACAGGCACGTCGCGTGAAATAAGCAGCATTCTCAAGTGAAACAAATTAAACATGAATTATACACAATTTGTTCAAGGAAAAAAAGCTAATTTAGATCAAAACAAAGTCACAGATTTGAGGCGATATTCCTTTCAATTCAGAATCCCCGGCCTGATTCTGCCTGCCACCCCCACCCGCCCCCCACCCCCAGTATGCATGGAGTGGGTGAGATGGAGTTGGTTCAGGCGGGGGTGCGGCTCGGATATCTCCTCTTCGCGCTGAGCGCATCTCACAATGAGAGTGATGGGAGATTTCACTACCTCCTTCACCTGCTCCCTGAAGTTTGTCTGGGTCACACCATAAAGAGCCGTGTTTGTGCAACAGCTCAGCAGCTGCAGCATGAAGCTCAATGCGCTTATGATAGGATTTGTAATCCCAGCCACATTATTGTAAAACAATCGGATCCACAGAGAATTTACCATAAACAGCTCCCACAACAGGATGAAATTCCCCGACACAACCAACAGTAAAATGAGGGACTTCCTGCGGTTCTCCATCTCCGGGTCTCTGGGACTCTCCTCACTGCTGGGACACCGGAGTCTCCTGCGGGATCTGCTCGCCACTAAAGCGTGTCTGATGGTCAAAGCATTGAGCAGGAGAATGAGGACAAATGGGAGCACAGGCGTGAGGAGGTAATGGAGGAAGTCGACTGCGCTCCAATCCACTGAGAACGCAAGATCGACTCTTCCCCAGCAAAACCAAGGAAAGTAATTCAACACGTAGTCTCCTGAGAGCATGAAATACCATAAAATGCTCTTTAAACAGCTCAGCACAGTCACCGTCCACAGAACCACTGCCGCCGTTCTCTCGGTGCAATATTTCGCTTTCAGTTTGACAACGAATGGCCACAAAGCGATCAATGGTGAAAGTGACAGTGAACCAGACAGAACAGTCGGTGTCTGTGTAAAGCAGGACGGCGTGGATATTGCACACGGGGATGTACTTCAGGAAACCAAACGTTTCCCAATAAAGAATCGGAATCTGCCTCAGTATAACGTCGAGGACAACGACCAGTAGATCCGCAGTTGCCATGGCCACCAGGTAGACAGTGACGCCTTTGGAGAGACCGCACTTTCCCCGCGACAGGACCACAATCGTCAGCACGTTCACTGTGAGGAGGCAAATAAACACAAACATGACAGCGAGATTGGAGAAACGTCAGCAGATTCACAGAGAGGAAAATCAAATGTAGAAACCTGTTCTTGTATTCAGAGTTGGAGGTGTTTGTACCCGACACAGGGGTTGTCTGCTGAAGACGGGGATTATAGATCAGTGAAATCAACCAGCAGCTGGGAAATAACGGCATCACTTCGACGACCAGACAGGTGAGAAGCGGTTATTCCGTGGTCTGGTGAAGATGCCTGACGAGTGAAAAAATCGTTACATGTTCCAGTTAATAAAGACCAAAATCCTCAGTATCTGAGCTTCGGTTGAGGGAGAGGTGATATATTGACCTGGTGAGCATGCGGAATCAGCCGAGGCTCCTGATTCCGATTCTTGCTCAGTGCTCTGTGAGAGAAACGCTGATCATTTTGTGATGACACGGGGTCAGTGTGGGTTGGAGACCCGATTACTCTTCCTGCACTTTATGCAGCGACATTATGTTGGATGTTCTGACTCAGCCACACTGGAGAATGTGGCCAATTTGAACAGGTCCATGGCGGAGGAGTCCGATTCAGCCGCACGTAGTGCCCGGCAGGGGGATGGGGGCGGTGGGGAACTACCAGAGGTTCCAGATTGAAATTAGACCATGATGAATTCAACAATATCAGTTTACGGATTGCCGCAGAGATTTACGACAGCTGGGATCACCAGACACGGCAGCAGTGAGGAGAGCGTGAATTGCAGGAACGGCAGTGCAGATAACAATGGTTTATCGAACAAATAACTGTAGTTGGGGACGTGGCAGAAATATAAGAAGATGGCATCGAGAAAGGGAGGATAAATTGAAGGCGTTCAACTCCGCACATGGACCAGGTCTATGTATGGCATCTCCCTCAACCGGAGCTCTTTTAGTGAGGAAGTTCCGGTTTATTAATCGTGACACTTAACGAACGGTCACCCAGCAGACCACTTTACCGGAACCGTGTACACGGCTTCTCACCTGTTTTTTGATCGAGTCGCTGGACAAGGAGTTACCTGGAACAGCAACAAGAGCGAAGATGGGAAAAAAGACGGGCTTAATAGAGTGGATTAAATAGAAGATCCAATATTCTGCTTTTATCCAAGGAGCAGCCGATAACATTTGGTCAGCAAATGAGAATACATCCCGTCCCATCGCTGAAACATCCTGCTCTCCTGTTTCCGCATCCCGGCCTATTCCTGTAACACCTCACTTCACTGTTCCCAGATTCAACTCGGTGAGCAGAACTTCACACCCTACTATTTACAGATTCCATCCGTACATGTAACATCCCACATTATTGTTCGCAGCGACCGAATTATCTTCTTCCGCTGTGCAGATGTCTGTGACTGACGGGGTGCACCCACTGACACTGTGAGACTTCATCGAAAGGAACAGATTTTAAAAGCAGTGGGGAAAACACTGGTGACACAATCAGGCTCCGTGCTACTGACGTTAATTACACTCACTGACCAATCATCTGCGGTTAACCCTTTTGTATCCGGACGGCTGGAGCAACACGTAAAATGACCAAGGGAAAAGCGTGATGATGTCCAGGATTTATACCCACCCACCCGGGACACGCACTCTTCTCCCCCTCCCATCGGCAGAAGATACAAATGCCTGAAATCACGTACCACCGGGCTGAACGACAGCTTCTATCCCGCTGTTAGCCGGCTATTGAACGGTTTCCACGTTCGATTGGATGGACTGTCCACCTCAGAATCGAGCTCGTTATGAGCTTCCACTACTTTGCCTGCCTGCACTGCATTTTCTCTGTAACTGTAACACTTTATTCTGCATTAAGTTATTGTTTTGCCCTATACTACATCAAAGTACCAGTAGTAATGAATTGATCTGAATGAACTGTGTGGAAGACGTCTTTTCACTGTACCTTGGTACATGTGACAATACACATTGAGAATTATGCGGAGTCAAATTATTTTTTATGACATAGAACCATAGATCCATAGAACACTACAGCAGAGAAAACAGGCCTTTCAACCTTTCTAGTCCGTGCCAAAACGTTATTCTGCTTGTCCCACTTCCCTGCACCCAGTCCATAACCCTCCAGACCTCTCCCGTCCATGTATCTATCCAATTTATCCTTAAAACCTAAGAGTGATCCCGCATTTACTACATAAGATGGCAGCCCGTTCCACACTTCCACCACTCTCTGAATGAAGTTCCCCCTAAAGTTCCCCATAAATCTTTCCCCTGTCACCCAAAAGCCATGTCCTCTCTTACTTATCTCTCCTAATCTAGATGAAATGACCCTTTTCACATTAACTATGTCAATGCCCCTCACTATGTTGTAAACCTCTATCAAACCTCCCCTCATTCTTCTATGCTGTAAGGAATAAAGTCCTAACCTGTTCAATCTTTCCCTGTACCCCAACTCCTGAAGACCCGGCAACATTCTCGTAAATCTCCTCTGCACTCGTTCAATCTTACAAATATCCATCCAATTTTTAGGTGACCAGAACAGGACACAATACTCCAAATTTGGCCTCACCAATGACCTATGCAACTTCACCATAACATCCCAACTCCGATACTCAATACTTTGTTGAATGCCAGGATGCCAAAATCCTTTTTAACAACCCTGTCTACCTGTGACGCCACTTTCAGGATATTATGTATTTGGACTCCCAGATCCCTTTGTTCCTGCGCACGGCTCAGAGCTCTACCATTTACTGTGTATGTCCTGCCTTGATTTGTCCATCCAAAATGCAACATCTCACACTTGTCTGCATTAAATTCCATCTGCCATTTTCTGACCTAAATCTATGTAAAGATCCGACCAATCAGATCCCGTTAAAGGCCCTTCCACTCACCTTAAACCGATGACATCTTGTTTTTGACAGGCCTACATAAGAACAAATGTTTTCGAGATCGATCCTGTCTGTCCCTCTCACAATCTGTTAGATTTCGTTCAGATCATCTCGCAGGGAAAACAAGCCAAGCCGATCCAATATCTCGCCATAACCTCCAATCCAGGCAAAATCCCAGATTTTCTCCTCCGCTCTCTTCCCAGCAGAATCGCATCCCTCCTGCACTCTAATGACCAGAATTACACAGACTATTCTGAATGCGGGTTGCACCTTCACGTTCCATCTTATATTCCATGTCAAGACCCAGGAAGGCTGGCATGACGCATGCCTTCCTCACCTCCCTATCAACCTCTGAAGCTACTTCAGCAGGGTCTGCAGTTGCACCCTCAGATCCCTCTGTACTTCAACACTGTTACCGGCCTTGCCATTCACAACGTATTGCCTCTTTACATTTGATCTCCCAAGGAGATACACTTCACATTTGCAGGATTAAACTCGATCAGCCACTTCTCCACCCATCTCTGCAACAGATCTGTATCCCGCTGTATCCTTTGCCAACATTCTACACTATCCACCACACCACCTATCTTTGTACCGTCTGCGAACTTACTAACTTGCCGATCCACAAATTCATCCAGGGCATTTTGATATATCACAAACTGCATCGATTCTCATCAATGTCATGTAACAGCTCTAACATGACTTCCCAATTTTGTACTCAGTGCCCTGACTAATGAGAGCACGCGTGACAATCATCGTTTCCACCAACCCGTCCACCTGTGTCGTCTAATTCCGGAAAGTATGTCCTTATATGCTGAGATCTCTCGGTTCTACAGCTCTCCACAGGGAGCTCTCATTTACTGTGTAAGTCCTACCCTGGTTTAACATCCCAAAATGCGACTCTTCGTAGTCGTCCCCGTTAATTCATCTGCCGTTCCTTGGCTAAATTCACAGCTGATTAAAGTCCTGTTGTTATTTCTGATGACCTACTTCATTCTACCACCAATATCGGTGTCTCCCGCACAGGTAATAACAATGCCACTTCAGTTTTTATCTCTATCGTTGCTATGGATGTGATAAACAAGGGAGACATCGTAGATCCATGCGGAACCCCACTGGTCACAGGCTTCCAATAAAAAAAATGCAACGCTCCACTACAGGTCACCGACTCCCAGCACCACGCCAATTGACTCATTCTTACTGAGTCCCATGTGATCCAACCTTCCTGAACAGCCTCCCACGCGGGACCTTTTCAAAGGCCTTGATAAAGTCGATATTCCTATAAATGTCCACCGCGTGGCCTTGTCGATCTTCGCGGTCATCTCTTCAAAGTTCAATCAAATTCGTGAGTTTCCTCTGCACAAATTGGTGCTGGCTTTCTCTATGGAGTCGATAACCTCTCAAATGGAGGTAGATCCTGTCTCTCGGAATATCTTCAAGTCACTTTCCCATCAGAAATCCCTTCACCAGCCTCTAGTACCCTGGCTTGTTCTCTCCCTCTATTTCACCTAGAACCCCCCCCCCACCCCCCCCCACTCTCGCTCAAAGATTTTTAGAACATCGTTAACCACGTGAAAGCTACCGGAGGACGGGAAGGTGTCTAGTGAGGAAGAAGGAGGTATGGAGGAATGTAATGATGGACGGAATACAAAAGAACATCTGAGAGCAAGAGACTGAAAAGGAAGTGGAGCAGAAAGGTGTGCGCTGGACATAGATGGAAAGAGAACGTCAGGGAGCGAGAGAGAGAGAGAGAGAGAGAGGCGGAGGGTAGATGAAGAGATGGGCCATTGTTTGTGAGAGAAAGGCTGTAAGGTGACAAAAAACAATCAATTAAATCACCAGCAGGTCGTTCGCTCTGTCGAAATCGATCCTCCATTCGACAATGTTTGGTCGATTTCAAGACAATTTTCTGTCTTTTGCTTTGTTCCCTGATTCCGTCAGTTTCTGGAATTCGAACTCTTGTCTGTGCTAAACGAAACCATTGACCGAGTCTTCACGACGGTCCCATGGGACAATTTACCTGAATCGAGATATTTCTCCTTCTTTCAGTCCTAAATAACCGTCGCCTTCAGAAAGTGAGAGAATAAAACAGAAAGCAGGAGACAGACACGGAGTGAAGCAGTTCATCTGGGAGTTGACGAGAGGAAGAGAGAGCAGCTATGCCACTCAACCTACCACGCTCAGGCAGCGGGTATAGTAGAACGAGCGAACAGCACACTGAAGAATATACAAGCTAAACTAGTATCAGAGACGGGTCTAAATTGGTTGAAGGTTCTCCCCTCAGCTTTATACCACATGAGAATTAACCCCCACTCGGCCACCGGTGTGTCGGTTGCAGAAATCGTCTATGGACGTCCGGGAAGAACCCCGATGTGATGCTGACACCTAGCCCCCCACCATCATGGGGTAAGAACTACAAAGGTATTTCAGACAACTTACGTTCTCTGTAAAGTTTCTCCATTCAAGGGGGAGAGTGCCTTTAAACCACTGGAAGGACAGAAGGCGGAACTGCCTGACCTGGATATCGGAGATTCCGGACTGATGCGAGATTGGGAGCGCCATAAACTAGGACCTCGCTGGAAGGGACGCTGCCAGATACTACTACAAACTCTTACAGCCGTGAAAGTACAGGGCCAGGAACGCTGGATTCATCTGAGTGACTGTAAACGATCGCCGAAGGAAGAAAGATGATATTTCTTAGATTCGGACTCCTTACCATTACTAGTACTCTTGCATGGGCATTAGAGGATAATTTGTTTTACAAAGTACATATGCAGCTGCATGGGAATCGCACCGTTTGCTACCTCCTGGCAGAGTCAGTGGAAGGCCTTTTTGTAGCCACACCAGGCTGGAGCCCCAGGACCCTCTTAGAGTATGAACACTCAAACACAAAGTGTATTGGGCGGGTACTGCCGGGAAATGCTTTCAAAGAACGATAAGAGGTCCTGGTAGCACAACCAGTCCTTCTCCCGCTGCTTCACCAGTAAAGAATGGGGTTGTGGGATAGCGATCGTATATCATACGATATCATATGCCAACACTACTTGAAAAATGTGGATTTAGGGTGGATGGTTTAGGTGTGAGTGCTCTGCCTCTATGTGAGTTACGTTACTTGCAGGGGAGCGATGAGTTTGTGGGGAAGGAAACGGGACTCCTGTGAAATTGTCGAATGTCTCTTTAGAATGGCTGAGAGAGCATGGGAGAAATGTTGTTGGAATCTCTTGGTATTCTTAGATGCTGAGTCCACAGCAAACGGGTGATGTAACCTGTTACCAGGCTAAAGCAGGGTATGTGTTTCTCTTTAATGGTAGCCACGACCACACTGCCAGCCTGGATTGCAATGGGAACAATCCGGCCGGTCACGCTCCCTTGCTCCCAGAAGGCTCATGTCCGACGATGACCTGTGGTGCGGTCAGTTAGTGAGGCGGATTCTGAGGACTGGAGCGATCCTATTACGTTGGAAACATCCTTATCGTCGTTAGGCTATGGGTTTCTGAGTACTCTCACTATGGGTGTTTCGGCAGGAACTATAGCAGCAATAAAACCGGAACTACCTTATTTGTGGACTGGCCGCGCTGGGAAACAATACTACGAAGGGCCTGGAGGCACTGGAGGAGCTTCGACTTTATGCCCATTAGACCCGGTATGCCGTGGACTACCAATTGGATCAGCAAGAAGCAGTATGTGCCATAGTAGGGGGAAAATGTGTCACCAATGTGACAGATTAGTCCTACAACATTTCCAATGGCATTCAGGACATTCAGAAGCATGTAGATAGCTTTAGGCAGGCACACTGCAGGAAGGACGAGTTGGTTGGAGTGGCTACAAGGAGGATCATGGGCATCACCCCTGCCGCCAGAAAAAAATCCCAATTGTGCACACCTCTTAAACCCTGGCCTAGATACGTGAAAACACCTGCCCCGACACTTCAATGGTGCACACTTCTAAACACCTGCCCCAACTCTTCAATGGTGCACACCGTCCCCTTTTCAACGGTGCACACCTCTAAACCCATGCCCGAGCTTTTCAATGGTGCACACCTCTAAACACCTGGCCAAGATCTTTAATGGTGTAGACCTATAAACCGCTGCCCCAATTGTTCAATGGTGCACACCTCTAAAGACCTGCCCCAACTCTTCAATGGTGCACACCTCTAAACTGAAGCCTGAATTCAATGATGAACACATCTAAACCCCTGCCCCGACTCTTCAACGATGAACACCTCTAAACGCCGGCCCAGCTCTTCAATGGTGCACACGTCTGAACCCCTGGCCCAATGAAGCACACCTCTAAACCCTTTCCCCAATTCTTCAATGGTGCACACCTGGAAAATCCGTGCCCCCTTTTCAAAGGTGCAAACGTCTAAACCCCCGCCTAGCTCTTCAATGGTGCACACCTCTAAACCCTGGCCTAGCTCTTTAATGGTACACGTGTAAACCCCAGCCCCAACACTTCAATGGAGCACACCTCTAAACTCCTGCCCCAACTCTTCAATGGTGCACACCTATAAACGTCTGCCCCCTCTTAAATGGTGTATATTGCGTGTCTGATTATTTGTGCCTGTGATGCTGCTGCAAGTAAGTTTTTCATTGCACTTGTGCACACATGCACTTGTGCAGCAGACAATAAACTCGACTTTGACTTTGACTGAGTGACGTCATCGGATTTGGGGATGTGATGGGATTAACGAGACAAGGGCGAAGTGAAACGGAGGCGAAAGAGCCATAATGTTATTCCAGGGGGAATTTAAGCGATCAGATGTTGTACTCCGTCTATATTTTAATGTTCTCTCATGCATGAATATAATGCTTGATATTCGACATTGACTCCCCGTTTCTTTTTCTCATCATCATGGGATCCTTTGAGAATCATAAAGTTGGGCGAAGCAGTGTTAGATTCACTGCCTGCCACATCTCCAGAGACCAGATTCCGACAGCCGGTGACGTGTGTGTGTGTGTGTGTGTGTGTGTGTGTGTGTGTGTGTGTGTGTGTGTGTGTGTGTGTGTGTGTGTGTGTGTGTGTGTGTGTGTGAGAGAGAGAGAGAGAGAGAGAGAGAGAGATAGAACAGGGAAACGGGCCACCAACCACACATTTTAATAAGATTTTTAAAGGTTTCTCTATATTCCAAACAACAGCCCCCCAAACGTACCACTCACTCTCACTTGGGGCAATTTCTAGCGGCCATTGCACCTATCAACCCTTACGTCGTTGGGATGTGGTGGGAATCGCGACCACCCGGTCAGAAACGCAGACCACACACACACACACACACACACACACACACACACACACACACACACACACACACACACACACACACACACACACGTCACCGGCTGTCGGGATCTGGTCTCTGGAGATGTGGCAGGCAGTGAATCTAACACTGCTTCGCCCAACTTTATGATTCTCAAAGGATCCCATGATGATGAGAAAAAGAAACGGGGAGTTTTCTCTTATAACCATTGTTTATTACACAAACAACATTACTTTGGTGGGTCACCAAAGACTCTTGCAAATTTCTGCAGATGTACAGTGGAGAGCATTCTGACTGTTTGCATCACCGCCTGGTATGAAGGTTCCGATGTGCACGATCGCAAGAGGCTGCGCAGGGTTGTAGACTCAGCCAGCTCCATCACGGGCACAACCCTCCCTGCCATAGAAGGCATCTTCAAGAGGCGGTACCACAAGAAGGCAACATCCATCACTGGGGATCCTCACCATCCAGGACATGTCCTCTTAACGATACTACCAGCGGATACAGGAGCCGGAACAGCAACACTCAACGATTCAGGATAAGTTTCATCCCCTCTGCCATCAGATTCCTGAACGGTTCATGAACGCATGAGAACTACGTCATTATTCCTCTTTTTGCACTACTTATTTATCTTTTTAACGTAGTAATTTTTATATCTTGCATTGCACTGCTTCCGAAAAACAACACATTTAATGACATGCGTCAGTAATTATAAACCGGATTCTGATTCCGAGAAAAATCCTTTTCATATTGAAGACTTAGGGCAGGGTTTCAGAGGTGTGCACCGTTGAAGGCTTGCGGCAGTGGTTTAGAGGTGTGCAGCATTGAACATTTGCGGCAGGGGTTTAGAGGTGTGTACCATTGAAGAGTTGGGTTAGGGTTTTAGAGGTTTGCAACATTGAAGAGCCGGGGCAGGGGTTTAGTGGTGTGCGCCATTGAAGAGATTTGGCCGGGGTTTAGACGTGTGCATCATTAAAGAGTTGGGGCAAGGGGTTTTAGAGGTGTGCACCATTGAAGAGATTTGGCCGGGGTTTAGAGGTGTGCAGCATTGACGAGTTAGTGCAGGGGTTCAGAGGTGTGCAGCATTCGGATTTCTTCTGGCGGTAATAGTTACCTGTGCAAGAGGGAGAGGTTGTACTGAACAGGAGGGCCACCCACATCCTGGCGGGCATATTTGCCAGTGCTTTAAGGGAGGGTTTATACTAGATTTGCACGGGTGGGATCCAAAGCAGGTGTGAGGAAGGTGGTATTGTGATTGGTTTATTTTTGTCATTTGTAACGAGCTACAGAGAAAAAGCTGTCTTGCATACCGTTCCTACATGTCAATTCATTACACACTGCAGTTACATTGAGTCAGTACAGATTGAATTGATCTAGTACAGGTAAAAACAGTTACAGTACAGAGTAAAGTGTCACAGCTACAGAAAAAGTGCAGTGTAATAAGGTGCAAGGTCACAACAAGGTAAATCGTGAGGTCAGATTAGGGAACCATTCTATAGTCTTATCACAGTGGGGTAGAAGCTGTCCTTGAGCCTGGTGGTATATTCTTGCCTGATGCAAGAGGAGGGAAGAGAGAATGTCACGGGTGGTTAGGGTCTTTGATTATGCTGGCTGCTACACCAAGGAAATGAGCCGTAAATACAGAGTCCAAGGATGGGAGGCTGTTGTCCGTGATGTGGTGAGTTGTGTCCACAACTCTCTGCAGTTACTTGCGGTCCTGGGCAGAGCAGTTTCGGTATCACTCGTGAAACATCCAGATAGGATGTTTTCTATGGTGCACCGATAAAAGTTGGTGAGTGTCAAAGGGGAAAAACCGAATTTCTTTAGCCTCCTGAGGCTGGAATTTGATACAGAATGAAATGGCGGTAAGTTCATGGGATGTGTAAGTTCATTGTAGAAACATGGCCAAGGGAGGGACAGGAGTGGCAGCTGAATGAGAAGATGTTGAGTGAGCTGGGAATTTTCTCGTTGGAGAGGAGGAGGATGAGAGGTGACCTGAGAGAGGTGTACAGCAAGTTAAGAGGCACAGATCGAGTGGACATTCAGAGACTTTATCCCAGGACGACAATGGATAACATGATGGGGCATAATTTTAAGGTGATTGGAGGAAGGTATAAGTGGGATGTCTGGGGTAAGATTTTTCACACAGAGACGGTGGGTGCGTGGAACGCACTGCCGGCAGAGGTTGTGGGGGCAGATACATTAGGTACATTTAAGAGAATCTTAGCTAGGCATATGAATGATAGAGAAATGGGGGGCTATGTGGGAGGGAAGGGTTAGCTAGATCTTGGAGCAGGATAAAACGACGGCACGGCATTGTGGGCAAAAGGGCCTGTACTGTGCTGTAATATTCAATCTATCAATACTTCTGCACTGGAATGAGAGCACACAATCGCTGCGTGCCCTCTAGCGTTTCTACAGAGGATTAGCACAGATGTCATCCTGTTATCAACTTTGAGCTGATGTTATTAACTTTGAGCTGATGTTATTAACTTTGAGTTGATGTTATTATTTTTGAGTTGATTTTATTAACTTTGGACTGATGTTATTAACTTTGAGTTGATGATATTAAATTTGAGTTGATGTTATTATCTTTGAGTTGATTTTATTAACTTTGGACTGATGTTATTAACTGAATTGATGATATTAAATTTGAGTTGGTGTTATTAACTTTGAGCTAATTCAGTACAGCAACAACGCGACCAATTTTCTCTACAATGGACTTTGTTTCTTGTGTTCAAATTGTGTTCGTTCTTATATAAAACAGTCCAAGGGGTTTAGAGGTCTGCACGATTGAAGAATTGGGACAGGGGTTTAGAGTTGTGCACCACTGAAGAGCTGGGGCAGGGGTTTCTTCTGGCGGCGGAGGTGACTTGTGCAAGAGGGAGAGGTTGCACTGAAGTTGAGGGGTCCAACAGCCTGGCGGCCATATTTGCCACTGCTTTAAAGGAGGATTTAAACTCGAATGGGACGGGATGGGATCCAAAGCAGGTGTGAGGAAGGTAGTATTGTGATTGGTATATTTTTGTCATTTGTACCGAGTGCAGTGAAAAACCTGCCTTGAATATCTTTCGTACAGGTCAATTCATTACACAGTGCAGTTACATTGGGGTGGCAAAGAGTACTTTGAGGTAGTACAGGAACAAACAGTAACAGTACAGAGCAAAGTGTCACAGCTACAGAGAAAGTGCCGTGCAATAAGGTGCAAGGTCGCAACAAGGTAAATCCTGAGGTCAGAGTCCATCTCATCATATGAGGAAACCGTTCAATAGTCTTATCACAGTGGGGGAGAAGCTGTCCTTGAGCCTGGTGGTATATTCTCTCAGGCTCCTGAATCTTCTGCCTGATGCAAGAGAAGGGAAGAGAGAATGTGCCGGGTAGTTGGGGTCTTTGATTATGCTGGCTGCTACACCAAGACAACGAGAGGTAAAGACGGAGTCCAAGGTGGGGAGGCTGTTGTCCGTGATGTGGTGAGTTGTGTTCACAACTCTCTGCAGTTACTGGCGGTCCTGGGCAGAGCATTTGCAGCAGCAATCTGTGAAATATCCAGATAAGATGCTTTCTATGGTGCGTCGATAAAAGCTGGTGAGTGTAAAAGGGATCAAACCGAATTTGTTTAGCCCGCTGAGGCTGGAATGTGATACAGTATGCAATGGCGTTAAGTCCATCGGACTGGGATATTATCGGCATTGCAGAAACATGGCCAAGGGAGGGACAGGACTGGCAACTGAATGAGGAGATGTTGAGTGAGCTCGGAAGTTTCTCTTTGGAGAGGAGGAGAATGAGAGGTGACTTGATAGAGGAGTACAGGATGATAAGAGGCACAGTTGGAGTAGGCATTCAGAGACTTTTCCCAGGGCGACAGTGGCTAATACGATTGGGCATGATTTTAAGGTGATTGGGGGAAGGTATAAGGGGGATGTCAGGGGTAAGTTTTTTCACACAGAGAGTGGTGGGTGCGTGGAACGCACTGCCTGCAGAGGTTGTGGGGGCAGATACATTACGGACATTTAAGAGTCTCTTAGATAGGCACATGAATGATAGAGAAATGGGGAGGTATGTGTGAGGGAAGAGTTAAATAGATCTTGGAGCAGAATAAAGCGTCGGCACAACATTGTGGGCTGAAGGGCCTGTACTGTGCTGTACTGTTCCATCTAACTATACTTATGCACTGGAATGAGAGCACAAATCACTGAGCGCCCTCTAGCGTTTATACATAGGATTAGCACAGATGTCTTCTTGTTATCAACTTTGAGCTGATTTTATTAACTTTGAGTTGATGTTATTAATTAGAGCTGATGTTATTAAATTTTAGTTGATCATATTAACTTTGAGCTGACGGTATTAACTTTGAGCTACCATAGTACGGCAACACTGCGTCCACATTACCCTTCAATGGACTTTGGTTCTTGTGTTCTAATTGTGTTCTTTCTTGTAAAAAAATACTGTCTATGTACAATTTATTTTTCTTGTGCTTATCGCATATCTGAAACTTTGTTCCTGTGATGCTGCTGCAAGTAAGTTTTTCGTGCATCTCTGCACACATGGACTTGTGCATCTGACAATAAACTCGACTTTGACTTTGAATCGTTGAGTGACGTCATCGGATTTGGGGATGTGAAGGGATTAACGAGACAAGGGCGAAGTGGAACGGAGGAGAATGACCCACGATGTTTTTAGTGGGGGAATTTAAGAGATCAAATGTTGTACTCCATGTATATTTTAATGTTCTCTCATGCACGATAATAATGTTTGATATGCGACATGGACGTGTTAGGCGAAGGGTTGTCTGGGTCACATGCAGTTAGAACAGGGAAACGGGCCACCAACCACCCATTTTATTCACATTTTTGAAAGTTTCTATATATTTCGAACAACTGCCTCCAGAAGGTACCACTCACTCTCAAATGGGGTAATTTACAGCGGCCGGTGCACCTTTCAAGCCTATGTCTTTTGCATATAGGGGGAATCCGGAGCACCCGGAGTGAAGCACAGACAGTCTCAGAGAGAACGTGAAAACACCACACACACACACACACACACACACACACACACACACACACACACACACACACACACACACACACACTCACGTCACCGGCTGTCGGGATCGAACCCTGGTCTCTGGAGATGTGGCAGGCAGTGAATCTACCACTGTGTCGCCCAAATTTATGTTTCCCAAAGGATCCCATGATGATGAGAAGAAGAACGGGGGAGTTTTCTCGGATAACCATTGTTTATTACAGAAACAACATCACTTTGGTAGGTTACATAGACTATTGCAAATTTCTACAGATGTATGATGGACAGCATTTTGACTGTTTGCATCATCGCCTGGTATGGAGGTTCCGATGTGCACCATCGCAAGAGACTGCGCAGGGTTGCAGACTCAACCAGCTCCATCACGGGTACAACACTCCCTACCATCGAAGGCATCTTCAAGATGCGCTACCTCAAGAAGGCGGCAACCATCACTGAAGATCCTCACCATCCGGGACATTCCTTCTTCTCGTTAATACCATTGGAGAGGGGGTACAGTAGCCTGAAAATCAACACTAAAAGATTCAGGAACAGCTTCTTCCCCTCCGCTATCAAATTTCTGAACGGTTCATAAACCCATGAACACTACCTCGTTATTCCTCTTTTTGCACTATTTATTTATTTTTGTAACGTAATAATTTTTATATCTTACACTGTACTGCTGGCGCAAAACAACACGTTTCAGGACATGCCTCAGTAATAATAAACCGTATTCTGATTCCGAGAAATATCCTTTTCATATCGAAGAGTTGGAGCAGGGTTTCAGAGGTGTGCACCATTGAAGAGTTGGGACAGCGGTTTAGAGGTGTGTATCATTGAAGTGCTGGGCCGGGGTTTAGATGTGTGCACCATTGACGAGTTGCGGCAGGGGTTTAGAGGTGTGCATCATTGAAGAGTTGGGGCAGGTGTTTACAGGTGTTCACCATTAGGATTTCTTCTGGCGGCAGGGGTGACCTGTGCAAGAGGGAGAAGTTGCACTGAACAGGAGGGAGACCCACATCCTGCGGGCATATTTGTTAGTGCTTTAAGGAAGGGTTTAAATTAGATTGCGATGGGGTGGGCTTGTGATTAGTTTAGTTTTGACACTTGTACAGAGGTACAGTGAAAGACCTGTCTTGCTTACCGTTCATTCAGGTCAATTCATTACACAGTGCAGTTACATTGGGTTAGTACAGATTGCATTGAGGTAGGACAGGTAAAAACAGTAACATTACAGAGTAAAGTGTCACAGCTACAGAGAAAGAGCCGTGCAATAAGGTGGAAGGTCACAACAAGGTAAATCGTGAGGTCAGAATCCATTTCATCATATCAGGGAACCGTTCAATAGTCTTATCACAGTGTGGTAGAAGCTGTCCTTGAGCCTGGTGGTATATTCTCACAGGCTCCTGAATCTTCTGCCTGATGCAACAGGAGGGAAGAGAGAAATCCCGGGTGGTTGGAGTCTTTGATTATGCTGGCTGCTACACCAAGACAGCAAGAGGTAAAGACAGACTCCAAGGAGGGGAGGCTGTTGTCCGTGATGTGGTGAGTTGTGTCCACAACTCTCTGCAGTTACTGGCGGTCCTGGGCAGAGCAGTTACATAACTAACCCGTCAAACATCCAGATATGATGCTTCCTATGGTGCGTCGATAAAAGTTGGTGAGTGTCAAAGAGTACAAACCGAATGTCTTTAGGCTGCTGAGGCTGGAATCTGATACTGTTACGGCTGTGGAAAAGATGGATGTTGCAGAAGAATCATCTCTAGAGTCGGTATGGATGGAATTAAGGAACAAGAAAGGAGCAGTTACTCTACTAAGAGTATTCTATAGGTCCCCCGGTAGCAGTAGAGATATAGAGGAGCAGATTGGCAGGCAGTGTTTGGAGAGAAGCAAAAATAACAGGGTTGTTATAATGGGAGACTTCAACTTCCAAAATATAGACTGGAACCTGCTTAGTGCCAAAGGTTTAAATGGGACGGAATTTGTTAAATGTGTCCAGGAGGGATTCCTGACGCAGTTTGTTGACAGGCCGACGAGAGGGAATGCCATGTTAGATCTAGTTTTAGGAAATGAACCGGGACAGGTGAAGGATCTATTGGTGGGGGAGCATTTGGGGGAGAGTGACTATTGCTGCATAACCTTTAAAATTGTCACGGACAAGGACAAGTGCAGAGAGGACAAGAGGATTTTTAAGTGGGGAAGGGCAAACTATGAGGCTATAAGGAGAGAACTTGAGAGTGTAAATTGGGATGTCCTTTTTGAAGGAAAATGTACCATGGAGATGTGGTCGATGTTCAGGGATCTTATGCAGGATGTTAGGGATAAATATGTCCCGGTGAAAAAGAGAAGGAATGGCAGGGTGAAGGAACCGTGGGTGACGAGAGAGGTGGAACGACTTGTTAGGGAGAATAAGGTAGAGTACATGACGTATAAGCAGCAAGGTTCAGACATGGTCCGTGATGAATATAGGGTAGCGAGGAAGGAACTTAAGAAAGGGCTGGGAAGATCTAGAAGGGGACATGACAAGGCGTTGGCTAGTGGGGTTAAGGAAAATCAAAAAGAGTTTTTCAAGTACGTGAAATGTAGGAGGATGGCTATGGTAAAGGTAGGTCCGATTAAGGACCAAGGCGGGAGAATTTGCCTGGAGGAGAAGTTCTCAATGAGTACTTCTCCTCGGTATTCACCAGGGAGAGGGGTATTGATGACGCGGAAGGGAGTGCTGGTAGGGGTAATGTTCTCGACGTTGTAGATATCAAGAGGGAGGATGTGTTGAAGTTGTTAAATAATATTAAGACAGATAAATCTCCGGGGCCTGACGGGATTTTCCCCAGGCTGCTTCGAGAAAGAAGGGAGGAGATTGCTGAACCGCTGGTAAGGATCTTTGAGTCCTCGTTGTCCACGGGGGTGGTGCCGGAGGATTGGAGGGTTGCGAATGTTGTCCCCTTCTTCAAGAAAGGTAATAGGGATAGGCCAGGGAATTATAGACTGCTGAGTCTCACGTCTGTGGTGGGTAAGCTGTTAGAAGGAATTCCAAGGGATAGGATACCTGAACACCGAGAGAATCATGGACTGAGTAGGGAAAGCCAGCATGACTTTGTGAAGTGAAGACCTTGCCTCACAAGACTGATAGAGTTCTTTGAGGAGGTGACCAGGAAGATTAATGAGGGCAGTGCGGTGGATGTGGTTGACATGGTTTTCAGTAAGGCGTTTGATAAGGTTCCTCATGGTAGGTTTCTTCGGATGGTCAGAGGCCAAGGGATCCAAGGAACCTTGGCTGTGTGGATTAGGAATTGGTTTTCATGTAGAAAGCAGAGTGTTGTAGTGGAAGGAGTGCCTTCGTATTGGAGGGCAGTGACAGATGGTGTCCCGCAGGGATCGGTTCTGGGACCTCTACATTTTGTGATATTTATAGATGTTTAGATGAGGGGGTGGAGGGCTGGGTTAGTAAGTTTGCGGACGCCACTAAGATCAGCGGAGTTGTGGATAGTGTGGAGGGCTGTCGGAGCTTACAGAGGGATATTGATAGGATGCAGAGCTGGACTGACAAGTGGCAGATGGAGTTCAATCCGGAGAAGTGTGAGGTGCTACACTTTGGAAGGACAAACTCCAGGGCAGAGTACTGGGTAAATGGCAAGGTACTTGGCAGTGTGGAGGAGCAGAGGGATCTGGGGGTTCATACTCATAGTTCATTGAAAGTTGCCTCACAGGTGGAAAGACCAGTTAAGAAGGCCAATGGGATGTTGGCTTTCATAAATCGCGGGATTGAGTTTAAGTGGCACGAAGTGATGATGAAGCTTTACAAAACTCTAGTTAGGCCACACCTAGAGTACTGTGTTCAGTTCTGGTCTCCTCATTATAGGAAGGATGTGGAGGCGTTGGAGAGGATGCAGGAGATTTACCAGGATGCTGGCTGGATTAGAGAGTATTGAATATGAGGAGAGGCTTAAGGTGCTAGGGCTTTATTCACTGGAAAGGAGGAGGATGAGAGGAGACATGATAGAGGTGTATAAAATATTGAGAAGCATAGATAGAGTAGATAGTCAGCGCCTCCTTTCCACGGCACCAATGCTCAAGACGAGAGGGCATGGCTTTAAGGTTATGGATGGGGAGTGGTTGGTGCATGGAATGCACTGGCTGGGGTGGTGGTGGAGGCAGATACATTGGACAGGTTCAAGAGCTTGTTGGATAGGCATATGGAGGAGTGTGGGATGGGGGGATATGCGGGAGGAAGGGGTTAAGTAGTGTGAGGGTGGTTTGATGGACGGCAAAACATGGTGGGCCGAAGGGCCTGTTTTGAGCTGTATGGTTCTATGGTTCTATGGTATACCTTCCTCCGATCACCTTAAAATTATGCCCCATCGTGTTAGCCATTGTCGCCCTGGGAAAAGGTCTCTGACTGTCCACTCGATCTGTGCCTCTTATCATCCTGTACACCTCTATCATGTCACCTCTCATCCTTCTCCTCTGCAAAGAGAAAATTCCCATCTCAATCATCATCTCCTAATTCAGCTGCCAGTCCAGTCCCTCCCTTGGCTGGCCATGTGTCTGCAATGCCGATAATATCCCAGTCCCATGAACTTAACATCATTGCGTACTGTATCAAATTACAGCCTCAGGAGGCTAAAGACATTCGTTTTGTCTCCTTTTACACTCACCAGCTTTTCTCGACGCACCATAGAAAGCATCTTATCTGGATATTTCACGGGTTGCTGCTGCAAATGCTTTGCCCAGGACCGCCAGTAACTGCAGAGAGTTGTGGACGCAACTCACCACATCACGGACAACAGCCTCCCCACCTTGGACTCTGCCTTTACCTCTCGTTGTCTTGGTGTAGCAGCCAGCATAATCAAAGACCCCAACCACCCGGCACATTCTCTCTTCCCTCCTCTTGCATCAGACAGAAGATTCAGGAGACTGTAAGAATATACCACCAGGCTCAAGGACAGCTTCTCCCCCACTGTGTTAAGACTATTGAACGGTTCCCTCATATGATGAGATGGACTCTGACCTCAGGATTTACCTTGTTGTGACCTTGCACCTTATTGCATTACACTTCCTCTGTCGCTGTGACAATTTGCTCTGTACTGTTACTGTTACCAAAGTTAATAACATCAACTCGAAGATAATAACGTCAACTCAAATTTAATATCATCAACTCAGTTAATATCAGCCCAAAGTTAATAACATCAACTCGAAGATAATAACATCAACTCAAAATTATTCACATCAACTCAAAATTAATAACATCAGCTCAAATTAATAACATCAGCTCAAAGTTAATAACATCAGCTCAAAGTTGATAACAGGATGACATCTGTGCTAATCCTCTGCAGAAACGCCAGAGGACACGCAGCGATTGTGTGCTCTCATTCCAGTGCAGAAGTATTAATAGATTGAATATTACAGCACAGTACAGGCCCTTCTACCCACAATGCTGTGCCGTCGTTTTATCCTGCTCCAAGATCTAGCTAACCCTTCCCTCCCACATAGCCCTCCCCCCATTTCTCTATCATTCATATGCCTATCTAAGAGTCTCTTAAATGTTCCTAATGTATCTGCACGCACAACCTCTGCCGGCAGTGCGTTCCACGCACCCACCGTCTCTGTGTGAAAAATCTTACCCCAGACATCCCCCTTATACCTTCCTCCAATCACCTTAAAATTATGCCCCATCATGTTATCCATTGTCGCCCTGGGATAAAGTCTCTGAATGTCCACTCGATCTGTGCCTCTTAACTTGCTGTACACCTCTCTCAGGTCACCTCTCATCCTCCTCCTCTCCAAGAAGATACAGGACCCTGAGGGTATATACCACTGCTCCCCAAACGTAATACTCACTCTCACGAGGTTCAATTTACAGCGAGAGGTAAAGACAGATCAAATCGATAAAGGTTGGTGAGTGTCAAAGGGGATAAACCGAATATCTTCAGCCTCCTGAGGCTGGAATTTAATACAGTATGTAATGGCCGTTTGTTCATTGATACAGTTGAAATGGCGCTAAATTTCTGGGACTGGGATGTTATCGGCATTGTGGAAACATGGCCAAGGGAGGGACAGGACTGGCAGCTGAATGTGGAGATGTTGAGTGAGCTGGGAATTTTTTCATTGGACAGGAGAAGGATGATAGGTGACCTGGGAGAGGTTTACAGTAAGTTAAGAGGCACAGATCGGGTGGACAGTCAGAGACTTTTTCCCAGGGCGACACTGGCTAAGTACGAGAGGACATGGCTTTAGGGTGAAAGGGGAAAGGTTTAGAGGGAACATTAGATGGAAATTCTTCACTCAAAGAGTGGTGGCAGTGTGGAAAGGGCTGCCATCTGATGTCGTAAATTCGGGCTCTCTCATAACTTTTAAGGGTAAATTGGATAGATACTTGGATGAGAGAAGTCTGGAGGGGTATGAGTTGGGAAAAGGTAGATTGGACTAGCATAATAATGTTTCGGCCGAATGACCTGTTTTCTGTACTGTAGTTTTCTATGGTTCTACGGTTCTAACACGATGGGGCATAATTATAAGCTGATTGGAGGAATGTATAAGGGGGATGTCAGGGGTAAGTTTTTTCACACAGAGATTGGTGGGTGCGTGGAATGCACTGCTGGCAGATGTTGTGGGGGCAGATATATTAGGGACATTTACGAGACTCTTAGAGAGGCACATTAATGATAGAGAAATGGGTGGCTATGTGGGAAGGAATGGTTAGATAGATCTTGGAGGATAGAACGAAGGCACAGCATTGTGGGCCGAACGGCCTGTACTGTGCTGTAGTGTTCGCTCCATACATGCTTCAGCGCTAAATGAGAGTACAAAATCACTGGGTGCCCTCCAGCGTTTCTACATAGGATTAGCACAGATGTCATCTTGATACCAAATTTGAGCTGATGTCATTAACTTTGAGCTGATGTTATTAACTTTGAGCTGATGTTATAAACTTTGAGTTGATGTTAGTAACTGTGAGTTGATGTTATTAACTTTGAGCTACCTCAGTACAGCAACACCGCGACCATTTTACACTTCAATGGACTTTGTTTCTTGTGTTTTAATTGTTTCTTTCTTGTAAAAAACTGTCTATGTACAACTTATTTTCCTTGTGCATATCGCGTATCTGATGCTTTGTGCCTGTGATGCTGCTGCAAGTGAGTTTTTCATTGCACCTGTGCACACGTGGACTTCTGCATCTGACAATAAACTCGACTTTGACTTTGACTTTGAATCGTTGAGTGACGTCATGGAATTTGGGGATGTGAAGGGATTAACGAGACAAGGGCGAAGTGGGACGGAGGCGTATGAGGCATAATGTTATTACTAGGGGAATTTAAGAGATCAAAAGTTGTACTCCGTGTATATTTTAATGTTCTCTCATACTTGAAAATAATGTTTGATATTCGACATGGACGTGGTAGGCGAAGGGCTGTCTGGGTCACGGAGAGATAGAACAGGGAAACGGGACACGAACCACACATTTTAATCACATTGTCAGAAGTTTTCCTACATTGAAATCAACCTCCGCCCAAACGTAACACTTACTCTCTCTCGGGCCAATTTACAGCAGCCAGTTCACCTATCAAGCCTATGTCGTTGGGATGTGGGCGGAATCAGGAACACCCGCACTGAAACGCAGTCTGCCTCAGGGAGAACGTGAAAACAACACACACACACACACACACACACACACACACACACACACACACACACACACACACAAACACACACACACACACACACACACACACACACACACACACACCCACACACACACACACACACACATTTCACCGGCGGTCGGGATTGAACCCTGGTCTCTGGAGATGTGGCAGGCAGTGAATCTAACACTGTGCCGCCCACCTCTATGATTCTTAAAGGATCCCATGATGCTGAGAAGAAGAACGGGGGAGTTTTCTCTGATAACCATTGTTTTTTTACTCAAACAACATTACTTTGGTAGGTCACCAAAGACTCCTGCAAATTTCTGACTGTTTGCATCACCGCCTGGTATGGAGGTTCCGATGTGTACTATCGCAAGAGGCTGCGCAGGGATGTAGACTCAGCCAGCTCCATCACGGGTGCAAAGCTGCCTACCATCGAAGGCATCTTCAAGAGGCAGTGCCTCAAGAAGACGGCATCCATCACTGAGGATCCTCACCATCCAGGACATGCCCTGGTCTTTACTAACACCGGAGAGAAGGTACAGGAGCCTGAACACCCAACTCTGAACGATTCAGGAACAACTTCTTCCCCTTCGCCATCAGATTTGTGAATGGTTCATGAACCTATGAACACTGCCTCGTTATTCCTCTTCTTGCGCTATTTATTTATTTTTGTAACGTAGTAATTCTTATATCTTGCACTGTACTGCTGCCGCAAAACAGCACATTTCACGACATGCGTCAGTGATAATAAACCTGATTCTGATTCTAAAAATTTCCTTTTCTTTGTCATGTTTCTGCACTGGGATGAAAGCACAAAATCACTGGATGCCCTCTAGCGTTTTTATAGAGGATTAGCACAGATGTCAACTTGTTATCAACTTTGAGCTGATGTTATTAACTTTGAGCTGATGTTATCAGTTTTGAGTGATGTTATTAACTTTAGGATGATGTTATTCCCTTTCACCTGATGTTATTAACTTTGAGTTGGTGTCATCAACTTTGAGCTGATGTTACTAACTTTGAGTTGATGTTACTAACTTTGAGCTACCTCAGTACAGCAACACCGCGAACACTTTTCACGAGAGTGGACTTTGTTTTTGGTGTTCTAATTCTATTATTTCTTGGAAAAAAACTGCCTATGTACAATTTATTTTATTGTGCATAACGCGTAGCTGATGCTATGTGCCTGTGATGCTGCTGCAAGTAAGATTTTCGTTGCACCTCTGCAGATATCCACTTGTGCATCTGACAATAATCTCGACTCTGACTTGGACTTTGAACGCTTGAGTGACGGCATTGGATTTGGGTATGTGGAGGAATTAACGAGACAAAGTGGGACGGAGGCGGATGTGCCATAATGTTATTACTCGAGGAATTTAAGAGGCCAGATGTTGTACTCAAAGTATATTTTAATGTTCTCTCATGCATAAAAATAATGCTTGATATTCCATATCGACGTGGTAGGCAAAGGACTGTCTGGGTCACAGGGAGATAGAACAGGGAAACGGGCCACCAACCACCCATTTTAATCAAATTGATAGAAGATTCCCGACATTCCAATCAACTGCCCCCAAAACGTAGCAATTTGCAGCTGTCAGTTCACCTATCAAGCCTATGTCGTTGGGATGGGAGGGGGGTATCCATAGCACCCGGACTGAAACTCAGACTGTGCAGAGAGAACGTGCGAACACCACACACACACACACACACACACACACACACACACACACACACACACACACACACACACACACACACACACACACACACACACACACGTCACCGGCGGTCGGGATCGAACCCTGGTCTCTGGAGATGTGGCAGGCAGTGAATCTACCACTGTGCCGCCCAACTCAATGATTCTCAAAGGATCCCATGATGATGAGAAGAAGAACGGGGAAGGTTTCTCTGATAACCATTGTCTTTTGCTCGAGCAACCTTAATTTGGTAGGTCACCAAAGACACTTGCAAATTTCTACAGATATATGGTGGAGAGCATTCTGACTGTTTGCATCACCGCCCGGTATGGAGGTTCCGATGTGCACGGTCGCAAGAGGCTGCGCAGCGTTGTAGACTCAGCCAGCTCCATCACGGGCACAACCCTCCCCACCATCGAAGGCATATTCAAGAGGCGGTGCCTCAAGAAGGCGGCATCCATCACTGAGGATCCTCACCACCCGGGACAAGCCCCCTGTTCTCGTTACTACCATCAGAGAGCAGGTACGGGAGCCTGAAGACCCACACTCAACGATTCAGGAATAGCTTCTTCCCCTCCACCATCAGATTTCTGAACAGTCCATGAACCCATTAACACTACCTCGTTATTCCTCTTTTTGCAATATTTCTTCATTTTTTAACAGAGTAATTTTTATATCTTGCCCTGTACTGCTGCCGCAAAGCAACACATTTTATGACATGCCTCAGTAATAATAAACCGGATTCTAATGCAGAGAAATATCATTTTCATACTGAACTGTTGTGGCAGGGGTTTAGACGTGTGAACCGTTGAAGAGTTGGGGCAGGGGTTTAGAGGTGTGCACTATTGAAGAGTTGAAGCAGGGGTTCGAGATGTGCACCATTGTAGAGTTGGGGCAGGAGTTTAGAGGTTTGTACCATTGAATAGTTGGGGCAGGGGTTTAGAGGTGTGCACTATAGAAGAGTTGGGGTAGGGGTTTAGAGGTGTGCAGCATTGAAGATTTAGCGCCGCGGTTTAGTCGTGTGCTTAATTGAAGAGTTGCCGCAGGGGTTTTGAGCTATGCACCATTGAAGAGATGGACCGGGGTTTAAACGTGTGCACCATTGAAGCTTTGGGGCAGGGGTTTACACGTGTGCACTATTGAAGAGTTGGGGCAGGGATTTAGAGGCGTGTACCATTGAAAAGTTGGGGCAGGGGTTTAGATGTGTGAACCATTGCGATTTCTTCTGGCGGTATGGGTGACCTGTACAAGAGGGAGAGTTTGCACCGAACTGCAGAGGGACCAACGTTCTGGCGGCATATTTGCCAGTTTTTTTAAGGGAGTGTTTAAACTAGATTGGGACGGGGTGGGATCCAAAGCAGGTGTGAGGAAGGTTGTATTGTAATTGATTTATTTTTATCACTTGTACCGAGGTACAGTGAAAAACCTGTCTTGCTTGTCGTTCGTACTGGTCAATTCATTCCACAGTGCAGTTACTTTGGGTTAGTACAGAGTGCATTGAGGTAGTACAGGTAAAAAACAGTAACAGTACAGAGTAAAGTGTCATAGCTACAGAAAAAGTGTAATGCAATAAGGTGCAAGGTCACAACAAGGTAAATCGTGAGATTAGATTCCATCTCATCATATTAGCTAACCGTTAAATAGTCTTATCACAGTGTGGTAGAAGCTGTCCTTGATCCTGGTCGTATATCCTCTCAGGCTCCTCTATGTTCTCCCTGATGCTACACCAAGACAGCGAGAGGTAAAGACAGTCTCCAAGGAGGGGAGGCTGGTGTCCGTCATGTGGTGAGATGTGTCCACAACTCTCTGCAGTTAATTGCGGTCCTGGGCAGAGCAGTTGCAGTAGCCACCCGTGAAGTGTCCAGATAGTATGCTTTCTATGGTGCATCGATAAAATTTGGTGAGTGTCAAAGGGGACAAACCAAATTTCTTTAGACGCCTGAGGCTGGAATGTGATACAGTATGCAATGAAGGTAGGTTCCTGGGACTGGGATATTATCGGCATTGTAGAAACATGGCCAAGGGAGGGACAGGACTGGCAGCTGAATGAGGAGATGTTGAATGAGCTGGGAATTTTGTCGTTGGTGAGGAGGAAGATGAGAGGTGACTTGATAAAGGTGTACAGCATGATAAGTGGCACAATTCGAGTGGACAGTGAGAGACATTTTCCCAGGGCGACAATGGTTGAGGCGATGGGGCATGATTTTAAGGTGATTGGAGGAAGGTATAAGGGGGATGTCAGGGGTAACATTTTTCTCACAATGAGCGGTGGGTGCGTGGAATGCACTGCCGGCAGAGGTTGTGGGTGTAGATACATCAGGGACATTTAAAAGACTCTTAGATAGGCGCATGAATAATAGAGAAATAGGGGGCTATGTGGCAGGGAAAGGTTAGATTGTTCTTTGAGCAGGATAAAACGTCTGCGCAACATTGTGGCCGAAGGGCCTGTACTGTGCTGTAATGTTCTATCTATCCATGCTTCAACACTGGGATAATAGCACAAATTCACTGGGTGCCCACTAGCTTCGTCTTGTTATCAACTTTGAGCTGATGTTATTAACTTTGAGCTGATGTTATCAACTTTGACCTGATGTTTTCAACTTTGAGCTACTTCAGTACGGCAACACTGCGACCATTTTACACTTCAATGGACTTTGTTTCTTGTGTTCTAATTGTTTATTTCTTGTAAAAATACTGTATGAATTCAAAACAACAAATTTCATGACATGTGTCAGTGATAATAAACCGGATTCTGATTCCGAGAAATATCCTTCTAATATTGAAAAGTTGTGGCAGGGGTTTAGCGGTGTGCAACAATGAAGAGTTGGGACAGGGTTTTAGACGTGTGCACCATTGAAGAGCTGGGCCGCTGTTTAGAGGTGTACACGATTGAAGAGTTGGGGCAGGAGGTTAGAGGAGTGCACCATTGAAGAGTTGGGGCAGGGGTTTACACGTGTGCACCATTGAAGAGTTGGGGCAGGGGTTTACACGTGGGCACCATTGAAGAGTTGGGGCAGGGGTTTACACTTGTGCACCATTGAAGAGTTGGGGCAGGGGTTCAAACGTGTGCACCATTGAAGTTGAGGCAGGGGTTTACACGTGTGCACCATTAAAGAGCTGTGCCAGGGGTTTGGAGGTGTGCACCATTGAAGAAGTGGGGCAGGGTTTCGAGGTGTGCACCATTGAAGAGATGGGGCAGGGGTTTAGAGGTGCGCACCATTGAAGATTTAGACTTTTGATTTCCCTCTCTGTGAATCTGCCAACTTTGCTCCAAGCCCGCTGTCATGTTTGTGTTTATTTCCCTCCTCACAGTGAACGTGCCGACGATTATGGTCCTGTCGCGGGGAAAGTGTGGTCTCTACAAAGGTGTCACTCTCTACCTGGTGGCCATGGCAATAGCGGATCTACTGGTCGTTGTCCTCGACCTCATACTAAGGCAGATACTGATTCTTTATTGGGAAGTGTTTGTTTTCCTAAGGTATATCCCGTGTGTAATATACCTGTTCTGTCTGGTTCACCGTCGCTTTCACCTTTGATCGTTTTGTGGCCATTCGTTGTGAGAAACTGAAAACGAAATATTGAAGCAAGAGAACGGCGGTGTGATATCAGCTGTCCGGGAGCAGCATGTTCCTGGTATGGTGATTGGTAAACCTTGTAAGCCCCACTAGAGTGACCATCCCCTTCTTGTTTCTAAGTTCTACCCATGTGGCCTTCCTGGACGATCCCCCCAGAATGTCATCGCTGAGCATCGCTGTTTCGTCCTCCCTTTTCGTCCTCCCTGTTCCTCTGCATCTGCATCCTGGAATGTTGAGCTGCCAGTTCTGCCCTTCTCTCATCTGTGTTCCCCTCAGCAACAAGTTTTCTGCCTTGGAAGCTGTTGAGGGGGATGACCTGCAGGGACCTAGCTGCAGTAACCAGGTCTCTGGCACTGGGACTGGTACAGCTGCTCAGAAGGGAAGGGTGGGAAAGAGACATGCTGTAGTGATAGGGGACTCGATAGTCAGGGAAAAAGATAGGAGGTTCTGTGACAGTGAGCATGAATCCCGGATGGTATGTTGCCTCCCAGGTGCCAGGGTCCGGGATGTCACTGAGCGGGTCCACAGGATTCCTGAGCGGGAGGGAGAGCAGCCAGTTGTCGTGGTCCATGTCGGCACCAACGACATAGGTAGGAAGGGGGATGAGGTCCTGAAGAGTGAGTTCAGGGAGCTAGGCAGAAAATTGAGGAACAGGACCTCAAGGGTAGCAATCTAGGGATTGCTGCCAGTGCCACGCGGTAGTGAAGGCAGGAATAGGAGGAGGTGGCAGATAAATGCGTGGCTGAGAAGCTGGTGCAGGAAGGAGGGTTTTAGATTTCTGGATCATTGGTATTTCTTCTCGGGAAGGTGGGACCTGTACAGAAAGGAAGGGTTACACCCGAACCAGAAGGGGGCTAATATCCTTGCGGCGAGATTTGCTAGGGTGGTTCGGGAGGGTTTAAACTAGTTTGTGAGGGGGAAGGGAACCGGAGGAGTAGGGCAGAAGAAGAAGGGGCTTGGGAAAAGTTAGATCAAACAGGTAGAGAGGCTTTGGGGAAGAAGAAGCAGAATGCAGGCTATAAAAGTATTAAAGTAGATGGACTGAATGTGTGTTTATTTAAATGCAAGAAATGTCAGGAATAAGGGGGATGAACTGAGGGCTTGGATAAGTATGGCGTACTATGATATCGTGGCTATTACTGAGACGTGGCTGACGTCAGGAGAGGAGTGGATATTGAATATGCCTGGTTTTCGGTGTTTCAAGAGGGATAGGCAAGGGGGGAGAAGAGGAGGAGGGGTGGTGATACTGGTCAGGCACACTGTTACGGCTGTGGAAAGAATGGATGTTGTAGAAGGATCATCTCTAGAGTCTGTATGGGTGGAATTAAGGAAGAAGACAGTAGCAGGTACTCTACTAAGAGTATTCTGTAGGTCCCCCAGTAGCAAGAGAGATATAGAGGAGCAGATTGGCAGGCAGTGTTTGGAGAGAAGCAAAAATAACAGATTTGTTATAATGGGAGACTTCAACTTCCCAAATATAGACTGGAACCTGCTTAGTGCCAAAGGTTTAAATGGGACGGAATTTGTTAAATGTGTCCAGGAGGGATTCCTGACGCAATATGTTGACAGGCCGACGAGAGGGAATGCCATGTTAGATCTAGTTTTAGGAAATGAACCGGGACAGGTGAAGGATCTACTGGTGGGTGAGCATTTGGGGGAGAGTGACTATTGCTCCATAACCCTTAAAATTGAAATGGACAGGTACAGGTGCAGAGAGGACAAGAAAATTTTTAATTGGAGAAGGGCGAACTATGAGGCTATAAGGAGAGAACTTGGGAGTGTAAATTGGGATGTCCTTTTTGAAGGAAAATGTACCATGGAGATGTTCAGGGATCTTATGCAGGATGTTAGGGATAAATATGTCCCGGTGAGGCAGAGAAGGAATGGCAGGGTGAATGAACCGTGGGTGACGAGAGATTGGAACGACTTGTTAGGGAGAAGAAGGTAGCGTACATGACGTATAAGTAGCAAGGTTCAGACAGGACCCGTGAGGAATATAGGGTAGCGAGGAAGGAATTTAGGAGCTAGAAGGGGACATGAAAAGGCGTTGGCTAGTAGGGTTAAGGAAAATCCCAAGGCCTTTTTCAAGTACGTGAAGGGTAGGAAGATGGCTAGGGTAAAGGTAGGTCCGATTAAGGACCAAGGTGGGAGAATTTTCCTGGAGGCAGTGGAATTGGGAGAAGTTCTCAATGAATACTTGTCTTCGGTACTCACCAGGGAGAGGGTTCGTGATGATGCGGAAGGGAGTGCTGGTAGGGGTAATGTTCTCGAGGTTGTAGATATCAAGAGAGAGGATGTGTTGAGGTTTTTAAATAATATTCAGACAGATAAATCTCTGGGCCCTGGCGGGATTTTCCCCATGCTGCTTCGAGAAGCTTCGAGAAGCTAGGGAGAAGCTTCGAGAAGCTAGGGAGAAGCTTCGAGAAGCTAGGGAGGATGGTGCCGGCGGATTGGAGGGTTGCGAATGTTGTCCCCTTTTCCAATAAAGGTAATAGGGATAGGTCAGGGAATTATAGAGCGGTGAGTCTCACATCTGTGGTGGGTAAGCAGTTAGAAAGGATTCTAAGGGATAGGATATATGAACACCTATAGAATCATGGACTGATTAGGGACAGCCAGCATAGCTTTGTGAATGGAATATCTTGCCTCACAAGCCTGATAGAGTTCTTTGAGGAGGTGACCAGGAAGATTAATGAGGGCAGTGCGGTGGATGTGGTTGACATGGTTTTCAGTAAGGCGTTTGATAATGTTCCTCATTGTAGGCTTCTTCAGAAGGTCAGAGGCCAAGGGATTCAAGGAAGATTGGCTGTGTGGATTAGGAATTGGCTTGCATGTAGAAAGCAGAGAGTTGTGGTGGAAGGAGTGCCTTCGGATTGGAAACCAGTGACTAGTGGTGTCCCGCGGGATCGGTTCTGGGACCTCTACTTTTTGTGATATTAATAGATGACTTGGATGAGGGGCTGGAAGGCTGGGTTAGTAAGGTTCCGGACGACACTATATCGGCGGTGTTGTGGATAGTGTGGAGGGCTGTCGGAGCTTACAGAGGGATACTTATAAGATGCAGAGCTGGGCTGAGAAGTGGCAGATGGAGTTCAATCCGGAGAAGTGTGAGGTGCTATACTTTGGAAGGACAAACTCAGGGCAGAGTACTGGGTAAATGGCAAGGTACATGGCAGTGTGGAGGAGCAGAGGGATCTGGGGGCTCATATTCACAGTTCATTGAAAGTTGCCTCACAGGTGGAAAGAGCAGTTCAGAAGGCCAATGGGATGTTAGCTTTCATAAGTCGCGGGATTGAGTTTAAGAGCAGCGAGGTGATCATGCAGCTTTACAAAACCCTAGGTAGGCAACACTTGGAGTACTGTGTTCAGTTCTGGTCGCCTCATTATAGGAAGGATGTGGAGGCGTTGGAGAGGACGCAGAGGAGATTTACCAGGATGCTGGCTGGATTAGAGAGTATTGAATATGAGGAGAGACTTAAGGTGCTAGGGCTTTATTCACTGGAAAGGAGGAGGATCACAAGATCACAAGATCACAAGATAAGGGAGCAGAAGCAGGCCATTCGGCCCATCGAGTTTGCTCCAAGGAAAAGGGAAAAAGAAATGGGGTGGGAAAAAAAGAAGAAAAAAAAACTATTCTAATCACATTTGCCAGCCTTATCCCCATATCCCTTGATACCCTGACTATTTAGATATCTGTCTATCTCCTCCTTGAATACCCCCACTGATCTGGCCTCCACTGCTGTGCGTGGCAAGGAGTTCCACAATTTCACCACCCTCTGGGTAAAGAAACTTCTCCTCATCTCTGTCTTGAAACTGTACCCTCTAATTCTAAGATTGTGCCCTCTGGTCCTAGACACGCCCACCAAGGAAAACAGCCTAGCCACATTTACTCTATCCTTACCTGTCAACATTTTAAATGTCGCTACGAGGTCCCCCTCATCCTTCTGTACTCCAGCGAGTACAGTTCAAGAGCCGACAAACGCTCATCATACTTAAGCCCTTTCATTCCTGGAATCATTCTCGTAAATCTCCTCTGAACCCTCTCCAACGTCAGCACATCCTTCCTAAGATGTGGGGCCCAAAACTGCGCACAGTATTCCAAATGAGGCCTCACTAGCTCCCCGTAGAGCCTCATCAACACTTCCTTACTTTTATACACTATACCTCTCGAGATGAATGCCAACGTAGCATTCGCTTTCTTAACCACCGATCCAACCTGGTGGTTAACTTTTAAGGTATCTTGTATGAGTACCCCCAAGTCCCTTTGCACTACCGCACTATCAATCTTCTCTCCTTCTAGATAATAATCTACCCGCTTATTTCTACTTCCAAAGTGTACAATTGCACATTTCTCAACATTGAATCTCATCTGCCATTTCCTTGCCCATTCTCCTAAACTGTCTAGGTCCTTCTGCATTCTTTCTATTTCCTCTATGCTCCCTACTCCTCCACTTATCTTGGTGTCATCCGCAAACTTAGCCACACAACCATTTATTCCATCATCCAAATCATTGATGTACAAGGTAAAAAGGAGAGGCCCCAACACCGACCCCTGCGGCACACCACTAGTAACCGGTAACCAACCAGAACGAGATCCTTTTATTTCCACCCTTTGCTTCCTGCCAACCAGCCAATTCTCCACCCATTTTGCTACCCTGCCCATAATTCCATGACCTCTCATCTTATTAATCAGTCTCTTGTGAGGCACCTTATCGAAGGCCTTTTGAAAGTCTAAATACACAACGTCTACCGCCTCTCCCTTATCCACCCTACCTGTGATTTCTTCAAAAAACTCCAATAGGTTGGTCAGACAGGACCTCCCCTTCACAAAACCACGTTGACTAGGTCCTATCTTGCCTTGCGCCTCTAGGTATTCGGTAACCTCCTCCTTGAGGATAGACTCCAATAATTTTCCCACCACTGACGTCAGACTAATAGGTCTGTAATTGCCTTTGTGCTGCCTCCCACCTTTCTTATACAACGGAACTACATTCGCTACCCTCCAGTCCTCCGGAACCACGCCAGAATCTATCGATTCCTGAAAAATAATCGCCAATGCCTCCGCTATCTCCACAGCCACCTCCTTCAGAACCCGGGGATGCACCTCATCCGGTCCGGGAGACGTATCAGCCTTAAGCCCCTTTAGTTTTCCAAGCACCTTCTCCCTATTAATCTCAATTGAACTCAGCTCCAATTAGTGAGACTCCTGACTAACGGGCACATTGCTTATGTCCTCCACGGTGAAGACCGATGCAAAATATTCATTAAATTCCCTTGCCATCTCACTATCATCCATTATAATACCTCCTGCACCGTTATCAATTGGTCCTATGTCAACCCGTGTCTCTCTTTTATTCCTTATGTATTTGAAAAAACTCTTAGAATCCTTCCGAATGTTGTCCGCCAGCTTCCTTTCGTAACTCATCTTTGCTTTCCTAATGACCTTCTTAGTTTCTCTCTGCAGATTTTTAAAATCGTTCCAATCTTCTGTTTTCCCACTAAATTTTGCTACTTTGTACGCCGCCCCTTTTGCTTTTATTTTATCCTTCACCTCCCTCGTTATCCACATCTGTGCCTTTTTTCCATTCAAAACCTTCTTTTTTCTTGGAATATATCTGTCCTGCATTGTCCTTATTTCCTGTAGAAATTTCTTCCATTTTTCCTCTGCCGTCCCTCCAGCTAACTTACTCCTCCAATCAATTTGGGCCAACTCATCTCTCATACCTTTGTAATTTCCCTTATTCCACTGAAATATCGATACACCAGTTATCAGCTTCTCCTTCTCAAACTTGAAACTAAACTCAATCATATTGTGATCACTTGTTCCCAGTGGTTCCTTTACCTTTAGTTCCCTAATCACCTCGGGTTCACTACACAGCACCCAATCCAAAACAGCCGATCCCCTGGTGGGCTCCTCAATAAGTTGCTCCAGAAAAACATCCCTTAGACATTCCACAAACTCACTCTCCTGAGTACTACCGCCTTGCTGCATTTCCCAGTCCACCTTCATGTTAAAATCCCCCATAATTATCTTCACATTGTCACTCTGACACGCTTTTTCTATCTCAATCTGCAACTTATGGTCCACTTCCTGACTGCTGTTCGGGGGCCTATATATGACTGCTATTATTGTTCTTTTACCCTTGCTATTTCTTAGCTCCACCCATAAGGATTCCACCTCCTCTGACCCAATGTCCTTCCTTTCTATTGATTTTATATCGCTACTAACCATCATGGCCACACCTCCCCCTCTGCCTACCCTCCTATACTTCCTATATACTGTATACCCCTTGACATTCAGTTCCAAATCACATCCATCATGAAGCCACGACTCAGTGATTGCAACGATGTCATATTTATTAACCTGTAGTTGTGCCACTAGGTCATCTACTTTATTCCTGATGCTACGTGCATTTAAATATAGTATGTTTAGACTGGTATCTGCTATTGATTTTATTGTACTTCTATTGATCAGCAGATTATCCTGACTTTCCACCTGTCCATCCTTCTTACTATCTTCGCTACCTACTATCTTAGACATGTTCGTGTAGACCTCATCCCCTATCCTAACATTCGGTATCCGAACATCCTCATCCCCGATCCTAACATTCTGTATCCTAACATCCTGATTTGTTGTACTTCTATTATTCAGTAAATTATCCTGACATCACCTGCCTGTCATTCTTGCCATCCTCAATGGATTCGTTTCTATACACTTTCTCCCTCACCTTAGCATCTTGTAACCTAGCATCCTGGTTACCATCCCCCTGCCAGATCAGTTTAAACCCTCCCCTACAACTAAATTAAACATTCCCGCCAGGATATTGGACCCTTTGGAGTTTAGATGCAACCCATCCTTAGCAAATAGGTCTTGCCTCCCCCAAAAAAGGTCCCAGGTATCCAAGAATCTGAAGCCCTGCCCCTTGCACCAGTCACTCAGCCACGCATTTAACTGCCAGAGCTTTCTATTCTTCCTGTCATTGATACGCGACACGGGTAGTAGTCCTGAGATTACTACCCTTGAGGTCCTACTTTTCAACCTTCTCCCTAATGCCTTGTATTCCTCCTTCAGGACCTCTTCTCTTTTTCTACCTACATCATTGGTACCTACATGTACCAAGATTTCTGGCTGCTCACCCTCCCCTCTCAGAATATTCTCGACACGGTCTGTGATATCCCGTACCCTGGCACCAGGGAGGCAACACACCATCCGAGACTCATTATCGCTATCGCAGAATCTCCTATCCGTACCCCTTACTATCGAATCCCCAATAACCACTGCATGTCTCTTCCTCTGCTGGACCACAGTATCAGACACGGTGCCAAGGTCCTGGCTGCTGAGGTCTTCCTCTATGAAGTCATCCTCTCCAACCGAATCTAAAATGAGATATCGGTTTTTGAGGGGGACCGCCACTGAGGTGCTGTCTACATAATCTGTATAACTCCTGTCTATCTCCTGCTCGCTCTCCCTAACCAACCGAAGGTCATCCAGCTGCTGCTCCAGACTCTCAATCCGTTCCTTGAGGAGCCGCATCTCGGTGCACTTTGCGCAGATGTAGTTATCAGGGAGTCTGGTCGTCTCCCAGGGGCCCCACATCTGACACTCCAAACACAACACTAATCCCAGATGCATACTGCTGAATATCACTGAGCTCAACGCTAAACTAAACTAATAACTCACCCCTCTCTATAATCTCGCCTCTTTCCCGCTCTCGCCGAAGCCCGTTGAGCCAAAGCCGAACCCACTCTGCTCCCTCACACTCAGCTGCCCGCTCCGACGCTGCCCGCTAGATATGCTCGTCTGCTTTTAAAACCTCCGACTTTTAAATCGCCCGCGCGCTTCCGGGTGACGTCACGCGCCTGCGCAGTCACTCGCCGCTGTCCCGAACGCTAGAAAGAGAAAAAAAAACCTCGTTATTTTCCGGCAATCTCCGCTCTCTCGTCGCTGGAAAGAAAACTTGAAGGCGAACCTTCGACTTTTAAATCGCCCGCGCGAGGATGAGAGGAGACATGATAGAGGTGTATAAAATATTGAGAGGAATAGATAGAGTAGACAGTCAGCGCCTCCTTCCCACGGCACCAATGGTCAAGACGAGAGCGCATGGCTTTAAGGTTACGGGTGGGAGGTTCAGGGGGATATCAGGGGAAGGTCTTTCACCCAGAGAGTGGTTGGTGCATGGAATGCACTGTCTGGGGTGGTGGTGGAGGCAGATACATTGGACAGGTTCAAGAGCTTGTTGGATAGGCATATGGAGGAGTGTGGGATGGGGGTATATGCGGGAGGAAGGAGTTAGTTAATGTGAGGGTGGTTCGATGGACGGCACAACATGGTGTGCCGAAGGGCCTGTTTTGTGCTGTATGGTTCTATGGTTCCTTTTATATCAAGAACATCCCGGACCGCAGAGCCAATCCATGATCTGAGATCGCCCGACCTACCTGTTACAGCTCGAGCACTGAAATAACTGAGTATTCCTGACATCTAGAACTGCTCTCGCTGTCTTTATCTCACGACTTGGTCCTGCTCGGAATCCCGCCCACTGCGAATCTGTTTTCCACTCTGTTGTACAGGTCGTCCCGACCCCAGAAGTAACCTCAGCGAACCCAGAGCATGAATCCCTGCCCCCTGCACCAGCTCCTCAGACAAGAATACACTTCCCGACAGTGTATTCCATTTCTTTTGTATCCTTCTCAGTGCAATAAGCACCCCCAGTCAATTCTCTCTGCACCCTTTCCAGTCCAATCACACCTCCAATCCTCTCTCCACCCTCACCATTGACTCCACACTCCAATCCTTCCTGCATCCCGTCCAGTGCGATCATATCTAATTTTATTTTGCAGGCAACGGGACCTCTGCACATTTCTCTAGTTGCCGTTATTTCCATGCTGTTCGTTCCAAAGTGGAAACTGACTCACTTCCTCCCTTGCCCGCGAACCAATGCAAAAGAAAAGCGCGTACTTATTGGTCGTAGGTCCTGTCCATCTATTCCCGTTTCCGCCCACTACCTTCCGGTCCCCAGCAAGCAGAGGACGGTGTGTCCAACCCGATGCGAATCGGCGATGTGAGAGGTCTCGACCTGGAGGCGGCCGGGGCCGAGGTCGGAGCCGGAGTCCATCTCCGACGCCTCTCGCCCCTTTCTCGATCTCCCTATCTCCATCTCCTGATATAGATTAACCAGAGACAACTTTGACAAACCCACTGTCTCCCACGGATACCTTGACTACACCTCTTCCTGCCCAGTCACTTGCATGGATGCTGATCTCTTCTCCCAGTTCCTCCGCATCTCTTCTCATGAAGAGACTGTCAATACCAGGACATCAGTCTCTTTGTTACGGAAACGGGGTATTCCATCCACCACAGCAATGTAACCCTCGCACTCATCTCCTAAATTTCTCGCACCTCTGCCCTCACCCAATCCACTCCAGCCCCGACATAAAATGGACAGGGTTCCCCTTGTCCTAACCTACCACCCCACGATCCTCCGCATCCAACACATCGTTCTCCGCACCTTCCACCACCTCCAATGGGATCCGATCACCAAGCACAACTACCCTCACCACTCGTCCTCCTTCCGCACGGACCGCTCTCTCTGCGACTCCCTTTCCCTCTCGTCCCTCCCTGCTAATGAACCTCCCGGCACTTATCCCTGTAACCGCAGTAAGTGCGACACCTTTCCCTACATTTCCTCCCTCACCACCATTCAGTGACCGAGGCTGTCCTTCCAGGTGAGGCAGCGCTTCACCTGTGAATCCGGGGGTGTAACCTTTTCAATTCGGTGCTCCCGGTTTGGCCTCCTCTTCATCGGTGAGACCCGACGCAGACTGAGTGACCACTTCGTCGAGCAACTTCGGTCCGTCCGCCGCAGAAGCAAGGATCAAGCGATGGCCAATCCCACATCCCACGCTCCCATACCGACATGTCGATCCACAGCCTCCTCTACTGCCACGTTGAGGGCAGACGCAGGTTGGAGGAAGAAAACCTTCATTCAGCCGTGGTCGTCTCCACCCTGACGGCCTCAACATAGATTTATCGAATTTCCGGTAACCACTCCCACCTTCACTCTCCCTGCCCCCTTTCTCTTCCCTAATCCCTGCGCCCCCTGTTCCTTTCTCTTACCCGTCCCTCGCCCTCACTGCCTGCCCATCTATTCCCCACCTCCTTCCCTTCGTTCTGTGTTATCCTGTCCTCTCCTGCCGCATTTCTTCTTCTTCAGCCCGTTGTCTCTTCTACCAATCACCCACCAGCTTTAACATCTCTCCCTTTCACCCCCCTCCCACACACCCACCTTCCTACCTTCCCCTTCTCAGGTGGATTCACCTATCACCTGCCAGCCTGTGCTCCTCCCTTTCCCCGACCTCCTTATTCTGCCTTCTGTCCTCTTCCACTCCAGACCTGATGAAGGGTCTCGACCCGAAACGTCGTCTGTTTATTTCCCTCTATAGACTCCGCCTGACCTGCTGAGCTCCTCCAGCACTTTTTGTGTGCCTCCCGAGCTTCCAGCATCTGCAGAATCACCTGGGTCCACTTCTGTCCGACCTGTAAATCTGAGCCGCCTGTAACACCTGTATCCTGGAACATTGAGCTGCCAGTCCGGCCCTTCTTCAGCTGTGTTTACGTTATGGCGATAATATCCCAGTCTCCAGAGCCAACACACGGGCTGAGTTCGTCCACCTGGCCCGCTAGGCCTCTTGCATTGAACTAAATCGGTTTAATACAGCGGTCTCACTTCTCCCTCTGCGATGCTCCTGTCCTGGGGGATAAACTTGCTCTGGTTGACTGCAGATTTTACCGCCAAGATATCATTGGACTGCCTCCTTCTAAGCTTCCCACCCCTCTGCAGATCTCGTTTAAACACCCCCGAGTAGCACCAGCAAATCTTCCTCCCATGATATCGGTCCCCTTCCAGTTCAGGTGCAGCTGGTCCCTCTTGTATATAGTTGTGTATAATTTGTGTTTAATTTATGTTTTTTTCCTGTGAATGCTGCTTACATGATGCAAGTTATTGGGAATCGCTGGGTTGTCAACCTGATCAGCATGGACTCGTTGGGCTGAAGGGCCTGTATCCATGCAGTATTGCTCTGCAGCTCAATGTGCCTCTGTTTTTGCTGCAAGTCAGTATTTCATGGCACCTGTGCGTTCATCTGCTTGGGTATCAGACAATAAACTCACCGTTGACCTTTGTACAGGTCCACTCTGCTCCAGAAGAGATCCGAATGATCCAGGAACCTGAATCCCTGCCCCCTGCACCAGCTCCTCTTCCACAATTCATCTGGCCCATCTTTCTGTTCCTGCTCTCACTCACCGTCCCGTGGCATTGGAAGTGATCCAGACATAACTACCCGTACAGTGCGGCTTTTTAACCTCTTTCTTAATTTGTAATTGGTTTATTATTGGTAATTGGTATTGTCACGTGTTACGAGATACAGTCAAAAAGCTTGTGTTTTGCATGCCATTCGTACCGATCATTCCATCCATAAGTTCATTGAGACAGTGCACAAAGGAAAGAAAAACAATAACAGAATGCAGAATAAAGTGTTACTTTTCCAAGCAAGGTGCAGTGCGGGCAGACAATAAGGTGCAAGGAGCAGGACGAGGCAGCTGGTGAGATCGAGAGTTTATCTTTGAAGAATGAGAGTTTTGATCAAGAGTCGAAGAGAAGAAGGATGGAAGCTGTTCTTGAGACTGGTGGTGCGTGTTCTCAGGCTTTTGTATCTTCTGCCCAACGGCAGGGAGGAAGAAGGGAGAATGTCCGGGGTGGGTGTTTTTTTTTATTATGTTGGCTTCTTTACCGAGGCAGCGGGAAAAATAGACAGAGGCCATGGAGGTCAGGCTGGTCCTCGTGATATGCTGAGCTGTGTCACCGGTTTCCTGCGGTCTCGGAAGAGAGGCGGGGAAATTGAGTGAAAAAGGGGACAAAACCCCACTGGAGGGGAGGGTCACATAAAATTGGAAAACTCTATGTTGGCACCACTTTGTTGCAGAGGACGGAGTCCGGCAGCGTCTGTGTGGAGAAATAAAGAGTCAAAAATTCAGTTCTGGAGCAAATATGTCTTCTAAGACCAGGCTTATGAGGGAAATCAGAAAAGCAAAAAGTGGGTATGAGATGGATTTGACAGGCAGGGTGAAAGATAATCCCAACAGCATCTTCAGTTATATTAAGAATACAAGGGTGTCGAGGGAGAGACCAAGACCTCTGAAAAACCCCAGGTCCACTCATGTGTGGAGCCACGGCTGAGATTTTCAATGTCTGTTTCTCCTCGGTGTTTACAATGCAGAACATCATGGATGCCGGAGGAAGGAGGGTAATCAGTTGTGAGGCCTTGGATCATTAGCATATTTTGAGGTATTTGCTGCCTTGAAGCACATTAGGGTGGGAAAACCCCCCGGCCTGACCAAGTGCATCGACAGAACTTATGGGAGGCCAGTGAGGAAATCGCGGAGATACTTGCTTCATTGAAGGTAAGTCTCTGGTAAGTTTCTTTCTTTCTTCGATTTGGTGTTCCCTTTCGTGCAACGTGATGAGAATGGGTCCAGGGTCAGTGGTGTGTTCAGCTTGTGAGGTGTGCAGATCTGGGAGATATCGGTCTCCCTAATAACTACATCTGCACGATGTGAATCCAGCTGCAGCTCCTGACAGACTATGTTAGGGAAATGGAGCTGTATCTGGATGACCTACGGCTCCGACGGGATAACGAGGAATACGCAGACCAGAGCTACAGGTAGGCAGTCACTCCGAAGCTGCAGGAGGCTGTTAGCTGAGTGACAGTCAGGAGAAGGACGAAGACTAGGCAGGTAGTGCAGAGTACCCCTGTGGCCGTCCCCCTCAACAAAAAGTATACCGCTTTGAAAACTGTTGGGGGGACGAACTACCAGGGGAAAACCGCAGTGACCAGGTCTCCGGCACTGAGCCTGGTCGTGTGGCGCAGAAAGGAATGGGGGAGAATAGGAGAGCTGTAGTGAAAGGGGCAGACAGGAGATTCTGTGAACGTGAAAGTGACTCCAGGATGGTATTTTGCCTACCCGGTGCCAGGGTCAGGGACGTCTCGGATCGGGTCCACAGCATTCTGAAGGAGGGCGGTGAACAGCCAGAGTTCGTTGTACATATCGGTACCAATGACATAGGTAGGAAAAGAGATGAGGTCCTGAAGAGGGAATACAGGGAGTTACGTAGGAAGCTGGAAAGCAGCACCTCATGAGTAGTATTCTCTGGATTGATGCCTGTGCTACGTGCCAGTGAGGGTAAGGATAGGATAATTTGGCAGATGAATGTGTGGCTGAGAAATTGGTGCAGTGGACAGGGTTTCAGAATTGTTGACAATTGAAATTTCTTTTGGTGAAGATACGACCTGTACAAAAGTGAAGGCTTACACCTGAACTGGCAGGGGACCAATCTTCGTGAAGGCAGGTTAGCTAGAAGTTGGGGAGGGTTTGAACGAGTTTGGCAGGGGGATAGGATCCAGAGTGACAGGTCAGAGTGCAGAAAGACTGTGAGGAAGGATAGGCAGTTCAAAGGGCAAAATTGCAGTCAGTTGGATAGTTTGAAGAGTGTCTGCTTTAATGCGAGAAATATCAGAAACAAGGCTGATGAACTTAGAGCGTGGGTAAGTACATGGAACTATGACGTGGTGGCCATTACAGAGGCTTGGCTGTCGTAAGGGAAGGAATGGCTGCTGGATATTCCGGGTTTAGATGTTTCAAAAGGGACAGGGAAGGAGGGAATATAGGTCGTGGAGTGGCTTTAGTGATAAGAGACAGTGTCACAGCTGTAGAAAGGGTGGATGTCCTGTATGAATCGTCCACTGAGTCAGTGTGGGTGGACGTCAGAATCAGGAAGGGAGCGAACACTCTATTGGAAGTATTCCACAGACCCGCCAATAGCAGCAGAGACACTGAGGAGCAGATCGGGAGGTAGATTTTGGATAAGTGCATCAATAACAGGGTTGTTGACATGGGTGATTTCAACATCCCCAATATTGATCGGCACCTTCTTTGTGTAAAGGAGATCAATGGGACGGAGTTTGTTCGGTGTGTACAGGAAGGATTCCTGACACAGTATGTGGACAGGCCGATGAGAGGAGGGGCCATACTGGACCTGGTACTCGGCAATGAGCCGGATCAGGTTTCAGATTTCTCGATGGAAGAGCATTTTGTAGACAGTGGCCATAACTTCTTGATCTTTTTCAGCCTTGGAGAGGGATAGGAGCAGACGGTATGGGAAAGTATTTAACAGGGGAGGGCGAATTATGATATCATTAGGCAGGAACATGGGAGTGTAAATTGGGAACAGATGTTCTTGGGGAAGTTCACAGCAGAAATATGGATGTTGTTTAAGGAATACACTCATGAAGCTCTGGATAGGTTTGTCCCATTGAGGCAGAGTAACGATGGTAGAGTAAACGAACCGTGGTTAACACGAGATGTAGAATATCTTGTCAAGTGGAAGAAAGAAGCTTACCTGCGATTTGGAAAGGATGAATCAAATTGGGCTCTGGAGAGTTAAGAGGTAGCCAGGATGGAGCTTGGGAATGGCATTAGGAGAGCTATAAGGGTCATGAGAGGTCTTTGGCGTGTAGGATCAAGGAAAACCCAAGGCCCTCTACACATCTGTGAAGGATAAGAGGATGACAAGTGTGAGGGTAGGACGGATCAGCGATAAAAGAGAAACAATGTGCCTGGAGTCGGAAGAGGAAGGGGAAGTCCTTAATGAATACTTTGTTTCAGTGTTAACCAGAGAGACCTTGACGTTTGTGAGGATGGCGTACGACAGGCTGATACGCTAGGGCATGTCGATGTGAGGAAACAGAATGTGCTGGGACTATTCAAAAACACTAGGATAGATATGTCACTGGGACCGCAATGTATATATCCAAAGTTAGTATTGGTATTACTACTGGTATTCGTTTATTATTGTCACTTGTACCGAGGTACAGTGAAAAGTTGTCTTTCAAACCGTTCGTACAGATCAATTCATTACACAGTGCAGTTACATTGAGTTAGTACAAAGCGGACTGATGTAGTACAGGTAAAGACAGTAACAGTACAGAGTAAAGTGTCACAGCTACAGAGAAAGTGCAGTGCAATAAGGTGCCAGGTCACAACAAGGTAGACCGTGAGGTCATAGTCCATCTCATTGTATAAAGGAACCTTTCAATAGTCTTATCACAATGGGGGAGAAGCTGTCCTTAAGTCTGGTGGTAGGTGCCCTCAGTCTCCTGTATCTTCTACCCGATGGAAGAGGAGAGAAGAATGAATGTCCCGGATGGGTGGGGACTTTAATTATGCTGGCTGCTACACCAAGGCAACGAGAGGTAAAGACAGAGTCCAAGGAGGGGAGGCTGGTGTCTGTGATGCGCTGGGCTGTGTCCACAACTCTCTGAAGCTTCTTGCGGTCCTGGGCAGAGCAGTTGCCATATCAAGCGTAATACATCGGTAAAAGTTGGTGAGAGTCAAAGGGGACAAGCCAAATGTCCTTAGTCTCCTGAGGATGTAGAGGTGCTTCTGAGCTTTCTTGGCCGTGGCATCTACGTGATTTGACCAGGAAAGGCTGTTGTTGATGTTCATTCCCAGGAACTTAAGCTCTCAACCCTCTCGACCTCAGCACGATTGATGTAGACAGGTGGATGTATACCGTCTTCTTTCCTGAAGTCAATGACCAGTTCCTTTGTTTTGTTGACATTGAGGGAAAGGTTGTCGTCATGACACCATTCCACTAAGCTCTCAATTTCCTTCCTGTACTCTGACTCATCGCTGTTTAATATACGGTCTACAATGGTGGTATCATCTGTAAACTTGTAGATGGAGTGAGAGCAGAATCTGGCCACATAGTCCTGAGTGTATAGGGAGTAGAGTAGAGGGCTGAGAATGCAGCCTTGTGGTGCACCAGTGTTGAGAATAATCGTGACGGAGATATTGTTGCCTCTCCTCACTGCGGTCTGTTTTTTTAGAAAGTCAAGCATCCAGTTACAGAGGGAGGTGCTGAGTCCTAGGTCTCAGAGTTTGGTGACAAGCTTGCCTGGATTTATTGTACTGAAGACAGAGCTGTAGTCAATAAACAATCGTCTAACGTATGTGTCTTTACTGTGCAGATGCTCCAGAGCTGAGTGTAGGGCCAGGGAGATGGCATCCGCTGTATACCTGTTTCGCAGATAGGCGAATTACAATGGGTCCAGTTTGTCTGCTAGGCTGGAGTTGATGCGTGCCATGACCAACCCCTCAAATTACTTCATGATGATGGATGTCAGAGCCACTGGTCGGTAGTTATTGAGGCATGTTCGCTTGATTTTCTTTGGTACCGGGATGATAGTGGTCTTCTTAAAACAGGAGGGAACCTGAGATTGAAGCAGGGAGTGTTGAATATGTTCGCAAAAAGTTATTACGGGAAGCTAAGTAAGAGATTGCTGAGACTTTGACAATGATCTTTGCGACCTCTTAAGTGGGATAGAAATTGTGTAGATGACACAATGATTGTTGGCGTTTGGGCAGTGCAGACGGCTGTAAAAGAATGCGGCGGGATACAGATCGGTTGTAGATAAAGACGTAGAAATTGCAGATTAGGATTTATCTGGGCAAGTCTGAGGTTTTGCACTTCGGGAGCTTAAATGCAAGGGGAAAAAACACAGTTAATGGCCAGAACCTTAGCAGCACTAATGTACAGAGGGATATTGGCGTTCAAGCGCATAGTTTCCTGAAAGTGTCCAAGCAAGCAGCTCGTGTGACAAAGAAGGCGTACAGCATGTTTACTTTCATTGGTCGGGGCAGCGAGTAAAAATGTTGGAAAGTCATGCTGCTGTTGTTGAAGACATCAGTTGTGTCGCATTTAGAGTGTAGTGTGTAGCTCTGATGGTCACACTATGGGATCGATGTGGCAGCTTTAGCGATGGTGCAGAAGATGTTCGCCAGAATGTGGCCTGTATTGGAGAGTAATAGCGACAAGTAGAGGGTGGAAAAATTTGGATTGTTTTCTCTGGAGGTTTGGAGGCTGAAGGGCGATCTGATAGAAATACCTCAAGTCAGGAGAGGCAGAGATAAATCAGAGAGTCAGCGTCTTCATACGAGGCTGAAAATATCAAATGGTGGAGGAAATAAGTCCCCAGAGCCTGAAGAGATAAACCCCATGTTATTGGAGAGACGAGATGAGATTGAAGAGCCTTTGATTAATATCTTGTGTCCACACCAGCCACTGACGACGTGCCCATGGAATGGCGAGGTGTTAATGTTGTTCCGTAAGTCAAGAGGTGAAATAGGGATATCCCTGGTAACGAAAGTCCGGTGGGTCTCACGTAAGTGGTAGGGAAGTGATTGGAGAGGATGCTTATGGATGGGATTTATGAACATTTGTGAAGCCGTGAATTAATTGGCGTCAGACAGCGTGGCTTTGTGCGGGGCAAGACAAGTCTACGAAGCTGATTGAGTATTGGAAGTAGGTGATGAAGTTCGTTGATGAAGGGAGAGATGTGGGTGTTGTCTTCATGTATTTCAGTAAGACGTTTTGGAAGGTCTCTAATGGTTGATTCATCAAGAAGATTACGATGTCTGCGATTCACGGTGACCTGGCCGTTTAGATTCAGAATTAGCTTGCCCACAGAAGTCAAGAGGATAGTGGTCGATGGGACTTATTCTGGCTGGGGTTGCCAACTGGTGTTCCACAGGGATCCGTAGAGAATCGATGCAGTTTGTGATATATCAAAATGCCCTGGATGAATTTGTGGATCGGCGAGTTAGTGAGTTCGCAGACGGTACAAAGATAGGTGGTGTGGTGGATCGTGTAGAAAGTTGCCAAAGGATACAGCGGGATACAGATCTGTTGCAGAGATAGGTGGCGAAGTGACTGATCGATTTTAATCCTACAAATGTGAAGCGCAGCGCTTTGGGAGATCAAATGTAAATAGGCAATACCTTGTGAATGACAAGCCCCTTAACAATGTTGAAGTACAGAGAGATCTGAGGGTGAAAATGCAGACCTCCCTGAAGTAGCTGCAGTGGTTGATAGGGAAGTGAGGAAGGCATGCGGCATGCCAGCCTTCCTGGGTCTTGACATGGAATATAAGATGGAACGTGAAGGTGCAACCCGCATTCAGAACAGTCTGTGTAATTCTGGTCATTAAGAGCGCAGGAGGGACGAGATTATTCTGGGAAGAGAGCGGAGGAGAAAATCTGGGATTTTGCCTGGATTGGAGATTATGGGAAGAGATTGGATCAGCTAGGCTTGTTTTCCATGCTAGATGATCTGAAATAAATCTAACAGATTGTGAGAGGGACAGACAGGATTGATCTCGAAAACATTTGTTCCCATGTAGGCCTGTCAAAAACAAGATGTCATCGGTTTAAGGTGAGTGGAAGGGACTTTAACGGGATCTGATTGTTCGGATGTTTACATAGATTTCGGTCAGAAAATGGCAGATGGAATTTAATGCAGACAAGTGTGAGGTGTTGCATTTCGGAAGGACAAATCAAGGAAGGACATACACAGTAAATGGTAGGGCCCTGAGGCGTGCGGAGGAACAAAGGGATCTGGGAGTCCAAATCCACAATATCCTGAAAGTGGTGTTGCAGTTACATAGGGTTGTAAAAAAGGCTTTTGGCATCCTGGCATTCAACAATCAAAGTACTGAGTATCGGAGTTGGGATGTTATGGTGAGGTTGCATAAGTCATTGGTGAGGCCAAATTTGGTGTATTGTGCGCTGTTCTGGTCACCTAACTATTGGATGGATATTTGTAAGATTGAACGAGTGCAGAGGTGATTTACAAGAATGTTTCCGGGTCTCCAGGAATTGAGTTACAGGGAAAGATGGAATAGGTTAGGACTTTATTCCTTGGAGCATAGAAGAATGAGGGGAGGTTTGATAGAGGTTTACAACATAGTGAGAGGCATTGACATAGTTAATTTGAAAAGGCTCATTTCATCTAGATTAGGAGAGATAAGTACGAGAGGACATGGCTTTTTGGTGACAGGGGAAAGGTTTATGGGGAACTTTAGGGGGAACTTCCTCATTCAGAGAGTGGTGGGAGTGTGGAACGGGGTGCCATCTTATGTAGTAAATGGGGGTTCACTCTTAAGTTGTAAGAATAAATTGGATAGATACATAGATGGGAGAGGTCTGGAGGGTTATGGACTGGGTGCAGGGAAGTGGGACAAACAGAATAACATTTCGGCACGGACTTGAAAGTTTGAATAGCCTGTTTTCTCTGCTATGGTTCTATGGATCTATGTCATAAAAAAATATGACTTCGCATAATTCTCTATGTGTCTTTCACCAAATTATTAATCATCCATTCCAGCCATCACACTCGCACTGACGTCAGATTAAGCGAATCGAAGTTCCCGGGCGTCTATCTCCATCCTCTCATCCATAGCAAGGATTCATCTGGAACTTTCACTTTGAGGGAAATGCTCAAAGTCCACAGACTTCCGGATCACACGTCCGCACACCATTGGCACTTCAGGGAGATCCCAGACCCTATTGGTCCATCTCACTGAGCAGTACTAATTTGGATTGTTATTGTCACATGGACCAAGGTACAGTGAATAGACTTGTCTTCCACACAGTTCATTCAGATCAATTCATTACTACTGGTGCTTTGATGTAGTATAGAGCAAAACAATAACTTAATGCAGAATAATGTGTTACAGTTATAAAATGAAGTGCAGGCAGGCAAAGTAGTGGAAGCTCATAACGAGCTCGATTCTGAGGTGGATAGTCCATCCAATCCAAATTGGAAAACGTTCAAGAGCCGCATAACAGCCGGATAGAAGCTGTTGTTCAGCCCTGTGGTACATGCTTTCAGGCATTTGTATTTTCTGCCAATGGGAGTGGTAGAAGAGTGCGTGTCCCGGGTAGGTGGGTATAAATCCTGGACATCAGCACGCTTTTGTCTCGGTCATTTTACGAGTTGCTCCAGCCGTCCGGATACAAAGGGGTTAACCGCAGATGTTTGTTCAGTGAGTGTAATTAACGTCAGTCTGCACGGAGCCCGATTGTGTCAACAGTGTTTTCCCCACTGCTTTTAAAATCTGTTCCTTTCGATGAAGTCTCACAGTGTCAGTGGGAGCAGCCCTCCGTCACTGACAGAGTAGCAGTTGCACAGCGGAAGAAGATAATTCGGGAGCTGCGAACAATAATGTGGGACGTTTCATGAACAGATGGAATCTGTAAATAGTGGAGTGTGAAGTTCTGGTCACCGATTGGAATCTGGTAACAGTGGAGTGAGCTGTTACAGGAATGGGTCGGGATCCGGAAACTGGAGAGTGGGATGCTACAGCGATGGGACGGGATGTATTCCCATTTGCTGACTACATTTTATGGGTGTTCCTTGGATAAAAGCAAAATAACGGATCTTCTATTTAATCCACTCTATTAAGCCCGTCTTTTTTCCCATCCTCGCTCTTGTTGCTGTTCCAGGTAAGTTCCTGTCCAGCGAATCGATCAAAAAGCAGGTGAAAAAAGCAGGTGAGAAGCTGTGGCCACGGGTACGGTAAAGTGGTCTGCTGGATGGACTGTTAGTTAAGTGTTACGATTAATAAAGCGGCCCTTTCGCTTCGGGAGGAGGGTATGTCAGGGATGCCTCATGTCGGGGCAGTTGTACTCGGTATGCGTCGAGCCGTTCCTTTGCCTCCTTCGGAAGCAGCTGACGGGTCTGGTTCTGCGCGAGCCGGCGACGGAGGTCGTCCTCTCGGCTTACGCCGACGACGTCCTCGTGGCGGTCACCGACCCGGCGGACCTGCGGAGGATGCGCGAGTGCCAGCGGGTCTACTCGGCCGCGTCCTCCGCCAGGGTCAACTAGGCGAAGTGTTCGGGTCTGCTGGTGGGTCCGTGGCGGGCGGACTCCCTGCCGGAGGAGTTGCGGCCCTTCGGGTGGAGCACCACGCACTTCCTCTACCTGGGGGTCTAACTTTCCCCGGACGAGGACTCCTGGCCGGCCAATTGGCAGGAGTTGGGGGCGAAAGTCTCCGTCCGGCTGGGGCGCTGGGCGGGGCTGCTCCGGGCGATCTCGTACCGGGACAGGGCGATGGTCATCAACCAGCTGGTGGCCTCCATGCTGTGGTACCGGCTGGCCACGCTGGTGCCGCCCAACGTCTTCGTCGCCACCACCCAGAGGAGGTTGATGGACTTCTTCTGGGGCGGCCGGAGGCACTGGGTCTCTCGCGGCGGTCCTGAGCCTGCCGGCGGCGGAGGGGGGTCAGTCGCTGGTGTGCGTGCGCACCCGGCTGGCGGCCCTCCGCCTCCGGTCGCTGCAGCGATACCTGTACACGGAGCACCCCCCGCGTGGCACGCGCTGGCCACCTACTTCCTCCGCTGGGGACGCTGCCTCCGGGAGGGGGCGCGTCTCCCGGCGGCGGGCGTCGGCCGCACTGCCGCGCGGGAGCTGCCCCGGTTCTACCGGGATCTGATGCGGGCGTGGGGCGCGGTGCCGTGCGGCGAGCGCGCGGCCGCTCCACCTCCGGTCGGGATGGGCGCCGGGGGAGGCGCCGGGCGGGACCCGGCCGCGCCGGCTCCCGCCCCGCCGGTGTTGCTGGTGGGGCCCAGGGCCCGGCGTCTCTCGCGGGAGGCGGCTCGGCTCAACTTGAGCCGCCTGGCGGACACGCCGACGGTGCTGTTCCGCAAGGCGCCAAGGCGGTACTTGTACGGGCTGCTCCTGTACACCTTTCACTTCCTCGCGCTGGTCTGCCGGCCGGACAAGCCGTGGCGGGTCGTCTTGCCGGCGGGCGGCGGGGGAGGTCCCCGGTGGAGGTCTCTCTACGCGGGAGTCCTCCCGCTGTACATCGGGGACCTGGGGTGGAGGGTGTTGCACCGGGCGGTAACGTGCAACCGGTTCCTGAGCCGGTTCACCGACACCCCGGCCGCCTGTCACATCTGCGGCCGGGAGGAGACGGTGTACCACGCGTACGCGGAGTGCGAGAGGTTGCAGCCCCTCTTCGGGTATCTGCGGGGCCTGCTGCTGAAGTTATGGCTGCACGTCAGCCCGTGGCTGTTGGTCAAAGGATCTCCTGGTGGGTGTCCTGCTGGGCCTGGCCAAGCTGGCCATCCACGGGACGCGGCGGCGGGCGGCCGAGGGTCCCGGCAGGTCGGCCGTCCTGCCCGTCTTCCGCGCTTACGTGCGCGCGCGGGTGTCGTTGGAAAGGGAGCACGCGGTCTCCTCGGGCGCCCTGGCTGAGTTCCGCGCTCGCTGGGCCCCTCAGGGGATCGCGTGTGTGGTGGACGACAGGGGTGCGGTTCTGGTGTGAAGTGTCGTGCGTTTTGCGGTTGCGGGCATAGTGTTGCGCGGGTATTGGTTTCGGCCGGGTTGTTTCTTTCTGTACGCGATGTAGCGTGTTTGCTGTTGGTTGTTTTGTAGTGTTTTTGTTTTAAACGAATAAACGTTTTGTAAAAAAAAAATCGTAACGTCCTCACTAACTGAGCTCCGGTTGAGGGAGATGCCATACATAGACCTTGTCCGTGTGTGGAGATGAACGCCTTGAATTTATCCTCCCTTCCTTGATGCCATCTTCTTATATTTCTGCCACGTCCCCAACTACATATATGTGTTCGATAAACCATTGTTATCTGCACTGCCGTTCTTATAATTCACGCTCTCCTCACTGCTGCCGTGTCTGGTGATCCCAGCTGTCGGAACTCTCTGCGGCAATCAATAAACTGATATTGTTGAATTCATCATGGTCTAGTTTCAACCTAGAACCTCTGGTAGTTCCCCACCGCCCCCATGCCCCTGCCGGGCACTACGTGCGGCTGAATCGGACTCCTACGCCGTGGACCTTTTCAAATTTCACCACATTCTCCAGTGTGGCTGCGTCAGAACATCCAACATAATGTAGCTGCATAAAGTGCAGGAAGAGTAATCGGGTCTCCAACCCACACTGACCCCGTGTCATCACAAAATGATCAGCGTCTTTCTCACGGAACACTGAGCAAGAATCGAAATCAGGAGGCTCGGCTAATTCCGCATATTCACCAGGTCAATATATCACCTCTCCCTCAACCGAAGCTCAGATACTGAGGACTTTGATCTTTATTAACTGGAACATGTAACGATTTTTTCACTCGTCAGGCATCTTCACCAGACCACGGAATAACAGCTTCTCACCTGTCTGTTGGTCGAAGTAATGCCGTTATTTCCCAGCTGCTGGTTGATTTCACTGATCTATAATCCCCGTCTTCAGCAGACAACTCCTGTGTCGGGTACAAACACCTCTAACTCTGAATCCAAGAACAGGTTTCTACATTTGATTTTCCTCTCTGTGAATCTGCTGACATTGCTCTAAGCCCGCCGATATGTTTGTGTTGATTTCCCTCCTCACAGTGAACGTGCTGACGATGGTGGTCCTGTCGCGGGGAAAGTGCGGTCTCTCCAGAGGCGTCACTGTCTACCTGGTGGCCATGGTAACTGCGGATCTTCTGGTCGTTGTCCTCGACGTTATACTGAGGCAGATTCCGACTTGTATATGGGGAAGCGTTTGGTTTCCTGGAGTACCTCCCCGTGTGAAATATCCACGCCGTCCTGCTTTAAGCAGACACCGACTGTTTTATCTGGTTCACCGTCGCTTTCACCTTCGATCGGTTTGTGGCCATTTGTTGTCAAAAGCTGAAAACGAAATATTGCACCGAGAGAACGGTGGCTGTGGTTCTTTGTACGGTGACCGTGCTGAGTTTTTTAAAGAACATTTTCTGGTATTTCATGCTCTCAGGAGACTACGTGTTGAATTACTTTCCTTGGTTTTGCTGGGGAAGAATCGATGTTGAGTTCTCAATGGGATGGACCGCAGCCGAGTTCCTCCATTACCTCCTGACGCCTGTGATCCCATTTGTCCTCATTCTCCTTCTCAATGCTTTGACCATCAGACACGTTTTAGTGGCGAGCAGAGCCCGCAGGAGACTCCGGGGTCACAGCAGTCGGGAGAGTTCCAGAGACCCGGAGATGGAGAGCCGCAGGAAATCCCTCATTTTACTGTTGGTTGTGTCGGGGAATTTCATCCTGTTGTGGGCGCTGTTTATGGTAAATTCTGTGTGGATTCGATTGTTTTACAGGAATGTGGCTGGGATTACAAATCCTATCATAAGCGAACTGTGCTTCATGCTGCAGCTCCTGAGCTGCTGCATAAACACGGCTCTTTACGCTGAGACCCAGACAAAGTTCAGGGAGCAGCTGAAGGAGGTGGTGAAATCTCCCCTCACTATCATTGTGAGATGCGCTCAGCGCAGAGAGGAGAAATCCGTGCCGCTCCCCCGCCTGAACCAACTCCATCTCACCCACTCCAGGCATACTGGGGGGGGGGGGGAACAGGCAGAATGAGGCCGGGAATTCTGAACTGAAAGGAATATCGCCTCAAATCTGTGACTTTGTTTTGACCTAAATTAGCTTTTTCTCCCTTGAACAAATTGTGTATAATTCATGTTTAATTTGTTTCACTTGAGAATGCGGCTTATTTCACGTGACGTGCTTGTGATGCCGCTTCAAGTACGTTTTTCTTTGCACCTGTGCAATGTACATGTGCTTATGACAATAAACTCGACCTTGAATTTGACTTTGAATTATTTGAGTTCGGTTTTCTCGGCAGAATTACTTCCGCTGTTTGAGGTTTGAATTCACAGATCCAGCGACCTGGGTTAGAAAACAAGGTACAGCATAGGCACAGGCCCTTCGGCCCACGATGTTGTGCCGGACTAACTAAATATGTTTTTAAAAGCTTAAGTAAACTAATATTTTCTGCTCACGCAATGTCCGTAATCCCCCATTCCGTTTACTTCCATGTACCTCAATCGTATTTTCTTCCACTGCCACATCTGACAGAGCAATCCAGGCACCCATCACTCTCTGAGTAAAAATAAAACTGCCGCACACATCTCCTTTGAATTTACCACCTCAAACCTGAAAGGCATTTACTCTGGTATCAGAATTTCGACCCTGGGAATTGCCACTTGCTGTCTACTCTATCTGTGACTCTCGAAATCTTATCAACTGCCATGAGATCTCCCCTCAACCTCCGACGCTCCACATAAAACAACCCAAGTTTGTCTAACTTCTCCCAACAGCACATTGACTCTCATCCAAGCAGCATCCTCGAACTTCGGCACCCGCTTCTTAGACTCCACATCCTTCCTGTAACGGGGCGACCAGAATTGAATGCAATGTTCCAGATGCGGCCTGACCAGAGTTTCAAACAGCAGCGAGATAACTTGCCGACTCTTGAACTCAGTGCCTTGACTAATAGTGGCAAGCATGCCATACGCCTTATTTACCGACTTATAAACCTGTGCAGCCACTTTCACAGAGCTTTGGATATCCACCACAAGATCACTCTGTCCATCAACACTGTTGAGGGCTTTTTCATTTACAGTGTACAGTCACTTTATAGTTCATCTTCAAAAGAGCAATACCGACAATGTGGCCAGATGAAACTCCATCTGCCAATTCTCCGCCCAGACCTGCAACTGACCTGTATTCCACTGTCTCCTTTGTCAATCTTCAACACAATCCACAACACAACCATTCTTTGTGTCGTCTGCGAACTTACTAGCTCTCCCATCCACATTTTTACCAGGTTATTTTGATATATCACAAACACCAGAGCTCTCAGTACGGTCCATGGAGAACACCAATAGTTACAGAACTGCAAGCAGATTAAATACCATCTATCAGTACCCCTTGAATCCGAGCGGCCAAGTCACGGTGGATCACACACATCTTCACAATCAGAATCAATTTATTATCACCGTCTTATATGCCATGAATTGTGTTGTTTTGCTGCAGCACTACAGATCAAAGGCATAAAACAGCGAAAATATATTAAATGAATATCTGGTACAACATAAGCAACAGTCAGGCAGTGTTCATGGGGCGTTCAGAAATCTGATGGTCTCGGGGAAGAAGCCGTTTCTGGATCGTCTTCATCCTCCCTGATGGTAGTAACGAAAACACCATTTCTCGGATGGTGAGGCTCTTCAGTGATGGATGCTGCATTCTTGAGGCACCGCCTCTTGAAGATGTCCTCGATGATGGGGTAGGGTGTTGTTATTCCGTTGATGGAGCTGGCTGACTCTACAACCCTCTGCAGCCTCTTTTCATCCTGTGCATTGGAGCCTCCGTACCAGCAAACAGTCCGAATGTTCTTCTCGTTAATCGATAGAAATTTACAAGGTCCTTTGATGACATACTAAAGCACCTCAAACTCCAATCCTCCAATCGATGTAGAGCAGTGGATGTAGTGTATATGGACTTTAGTAAGGCGTTTGATAAGGTTCCTCGTGGAAGGTTTATTCAGAAAGTCAGGAGGCATTTGATGCATGGAAACTTGGCTGTGTGGATTCAGAATTGGCTCGCCCATGGAAGACAGAGGGTGCTGGTGGATGAAGCATATTCTACCAGGAGGTCTGTGACCAGTGGTGTTCCACAGGGATCTGTTCTGGGACCTCTGGTCTTCGTGATTTTAAATATGGCTTGGAGGAGCATGTAGAATGGTGGGATTGTAAGTTTGCTGATGATATAGAGGTTAGTGTTAATGCATATAGTGTAGTTAGTTGCTGTAGATTATAAAACGATAATGATAGAATGCAGAGCTGGGCTGAGAAGTGGCAGGTGGAGTTCATTGCAGATATGTGTGAAGTGATACACTTCGGGATATTGAATTCGTAGTTAGAATACAAGGTTAATGGCAGGACTCTTAGAAGTGCGGAGGAACAGAGGGATTTTGGGGCGCACGTCCATAAATCTCTCAAGGTTGCTGGGAATATCGGCAGGGTTGTACATAAGGCGGATGGTGTGTTGGCCTTATTTTCTCGGGGGATTGAGTTCAAGGGTCTAGATGATGTTGCAGCTCTATCGAGCTGGTGAGAGCACACTTGGAGTATTGTGTTCATTCAGGTCGCTTCATTATCGGAAGGGTGTGGAAGCTCTCGAGAGTGTGCAGAGGAGATTTACCAGGATGTTTCCTGGATTGGAGAACATGTCTTTTGAGGAGAACATGTCTCTCGGTTGATCAAGCTAGAGCTTTTCTCTTTGAAGTGAAGGAGAATGAAAGGTGACCTGATAGAGGTGTACAAGAGCCATAGATCGCGGGGCGACGATGGCTAACACGAGTGGACATAATTTTAAGGTGATTGGAGGAAGGTATGAAGGGATATCAAGGGAAATGTTTTAATCATTGATTGGTGGGTGAGTAAAACGCATTGCCTGTATAGGTTGTGGGTGCAAATACATTAGGGACATTTAAGAAACTCTTAGATGGACACATGAAAGATAGAGAAATGGAAGGCTATGTGGGTGGGAAGGGGTAGATAGATCTTCGAGCAGGATTAAATGCCAGCACCAAATTGTGGGCCGAAGGGTCTGTCCTCTGGTGTAGTGTTCTATGTTCTGTGTTCTATGGAAGGTTCGGGAAGCTAAAATCAAACAGAGTCCTTGAATATTATAAAGAAATTAGAAAAGAGCTCAGGAAGGGAATTACGAGAGCCAGGAGGGGCCATAAAATTCGCTTGGCAAGTCGGATTATGGAGAATCCCAAGGCATTCTATACACATGTCAAGAGAAAGAGGACAACTATTGAGAGGGTAGGACCAGTTTTCCAGCAACGACTCTTGGTAAGTGGGAGACATTCGAAAGCGAAATATTGAGAGTTCAGAATCTGTATGTTCCCGGTAGAATGGAAGGCAAGGCTAACTGGTTCAGCGAGCCTTGGTTGTCGAGGGATATTGGGGCTCTGATAAAGAAAAAGGTGGTGTTGCATATCAGGTATAGGCAGTTAGGACGGACTGAAATAACTGAGGAGTAGAAGAAATGCAAGAGATCACTTGAGAGAGAAATCAGGAAGTCAAAAAGAGGACACCAGGATGCTCTGGCAGTCAAGGAGAAAGAGAATCCCAAGGGCTTCTGTTGCTATATTCAGATCAAAAGGATAGCAAGGGACAAAGTCTGTCCTCTTGAAGATCAGCGTGGTCATCTCCGTATGGAGCAGAAAAAGATGGGGGAGATCTTAAATGAATTTTCTGCATCTGTATTTACTCTGGACACAGACACAGAGACTGCAGAACAAAAGAGTACTGAGGTCATGGAACATATCCCGATTACGGAAGAGGAGTTGCTGGAGAGTCAACATGGTTTTGTGACTGGTAGGTGATGTCCAGCCAATCTTGCAGAGATCTTCGTGGAGGTTACCAGGAATGGCGATAAGGGAGAGGCAGTGGACGTGTCCACATGTACTTCAGCAAGGCCTTTGACAATGGCCCACATGGAAGACTGCTCCAGTAGGTTAAGTCGCTTGGCATTCATAATGAAGTAGTCAATTGGATTCAACGTTGGCTGAGCGGAAGAAGCCAAAGGGTGGTAGTAGTTGGTTGTGTCTCTGACTGGAACATGTGACTAGTGGTGTGCCGCAGGGATCGGTGATGGATCCATTGTTGTTGATCATCTATATCAATGATTTAGATGATAATGTGGTAAAATGGATCAGCAAATTTACGGATGACACCAAGATTGGGGGCGTAGTGGACAGCGAGAAAGGCCATCAAAGCTTACAGAGGGATCTGGACCAGCTGAGAAAATGGGCTGAAACACGGCAGAGGGAATTCAATGCAGACAAATGTGATGTGATGCACTTTGAGAGGAAAAACATGGTAAGACTTACGCAGTGAACGGTAGGGCACTGAGGTGTGTAGTAGAACAAAGGGACTTAGGAATACAGATCCATAATTCATTGAATGTGGCATCACACGCAGATAGTGTCGTACAGTACACTATACAGCACAGTACACAATGAGTACAGGAACTAGCATGATATGTTGAAGTTGTACAAGACCATGGTGAGGCTGACTTTGGAGTATTTTCTGCAGTTCTGGTCACCTACCTACAGGAAAGATATCAATAAGCTTGAAGGAGTGCAGAAAAATTACACGGATGTTGCCGGGATTTGAGGACCTGAATTTCGGGGAAAGGTTGACCAGGTTAGGACTTTATTCCCTGGAGCGCAGGAGAATCAGGGGAGATCCTATGGGTGTATACAAATTGAGGGGTATAGATGGGATGAATACTCGCACGCTTTTTCCCCATTGCTTGTGTGAGCACAGAAATAGAGATCATAGGTTTAGGTGAAAGGTGACATTTTTAAGGGGAATCTGACGGCGAAATACTTCATTCAGAGGGTGGTGCGACTGTGGAACGAGCTGCCAGTGGAAGTGGTAGATGCGCGTTCAGTTATAACATATGAGAGAAGTTTGGATAGGGACATGGATGGGAAGGGTTTGGAGGGATATGTTCTGGGTTCAGGTAGATGGAACTAGGCAGAGAGCCAGATAGGTGTGGACTAGATGGGCGGAAGAGCCTGTTCCTGTGCTGTAGTGCTTTGTGACTCTGTCCTTAAGTGGTCTGGGGGTCATAAAGGAAGGAATGTGTGCTTGGAGGCGGAGGAGGTCAGTGAGGTCCTTAATGAGTACTGTGCATCACCTTTTCCCAAGGAGAAGGACGTGGATGATGGGAAGATCGGTACGGAACATACTAATATGCTGGGGCATTTCGAGATAAAGCAGGAGTGTGTTGGGTATTTCAGAGAGGATCAAGATGGAATCATCCCCAGGTACAGGTGGGATATACCCAAGGTTGTGGAGAGAACCAGGAGATGAGATTGCTGAGGCCCTGACCAAGATCGTCGTGTCCTCTCTGGCCACAGACGAGGTCTCGGAGGACTAGCGAGTAGCTAATGTTGGTCCGCTTTTCAAGAAGGGAAACAAGGATAATCCTGGTAACTGCAGACCGGTGAGTCTCACGTCGGTGGTGGGGAAGTTACTGGAGAGGATTCTCGGGGATGGGATTGATGAGCATTTGGAAAACCACGGCCTAATCAGGGACAGTTTTGGGCAGGGCGAGTCATGCCTCTCTAACGTGCCTGAGTACATCGAGGAGGAGCCGAGGGTGATGGATGAAGGGGAAGCTGTGGATATTGTCTGCATGGACTTCAGTGAGGAGTTTGGCAAGGTCCCTCATGGGAGGCTGATCCAGAAATTTCAGTTGCGCAGGATCCACGATGAATTGGCCGCTGGGGTTCATAATGGGTGTGTCTATCCGAGACAAGAGGGTGGTGGTCGGTGGGACTTATTCTGGCTGGAGGTCGGTGACCGGTGGTGTCCCGCAGGGATCCTTATCGGGATCCCCGTTGTCTGTGATGTATAGCTATGTCCTGGATGGCTGTGTCAGTAAGTTCGCAGACGCTACAACGATGGTTGGAGTTGTGAACGGTACAGAACACCATAAGACATAAAAGCAGAATTAGGCCATTCCGCCCATCGAGTCCCTTCTCCTACCTTCATCCCGTAACTTTTGACGTGCTCAGTAATCAAGAACCTATCAACCTCCGCTTTAAATACACGACTAATCCCACAGTTTTCTCACCCTCTGGCTGAAGAAATTCCTCCTGATCTCTTTTCTAAAGGCACATACTTCTCATCGGCTATGCCCTCTGGTCCTAGACTCTCTCACCACTGAAAACATCTTCTCCATGTCCACTCTATCCACGCCTTTCAATATTCGGTTAGTTTCAATTATATTCACCCAAATCCCTCTAAACTCCAGCAAGTACATGCTCTAAGACACGTACGTTAACTCTTTCGCCCCGGGATCGTTGTCCTGAACCTCCTCTGGACCCTCTCCAACCACAGCTCATTCTTCCTTCGATATGGTGCCAGAACTGCTCACAAGACTCCAAATGTGGTCTGACCAACGCCTTGCAAAGTCTCAGAATTACATCCTTGCTTTTCTATTCTAGCCCTCTCGAAATGAATGCTAACATTGCATTTGCCTTCCTCACCACCGACTCAACCTGCAAGATAACATTCAGGGAATCCCGCAATGGGACTTATAAGTCACTTTGCACCTTCGATTTCTGAATTCGTTCTCGGTTTAGAAAATAGCCGACGCCTTTATTCCTTCTACCAACGTGAATTATCGGACACTTCCGTACGGTGTATTCCATCTGCCACTTCTTTGCCCATTCTCCCAACCTGACCAAGTCCTCCTGCAGTCTCCCTGCATCCTCAACACTCCCTGCCCCTCCACCTATCTTTGTATTATCCGCAAACTTGGCCAACAAGCCATCAATTCCGTCATCCAGATCATTAACATATAACTTGAAAAGTAGCGGACCCAACACCAACCCTTGCTGAACACTACTGGTTAACGGCAGCCAACCAGAAAAGGCCACCACTATTCCCACACTTTGCCTTCTGCCAGTCAGCCAATCTTGTATCCAGGCTAGTACCTTTCCTGTAATACCGTGGGCTCCTATCTTGTTTAGCAGCCGCATGTGAGGCACCTTGTCAAAGACCTTCTGAAAATCAAAGTAAACAACATCCACCGACTCTCATTTATCTATCCTCAAAGAATTCAACAGATTTGTCAGGCAACATCTCCCCTTAAGGCAACCACGCTGACTTCGGCCTATTTTATCGTGTGCTTCCAAGTACCCCGAAGGACTCTAACATCTTGTCAGCCACTGAAGTCAGGCTAACTGGTCTATAATTTCCTGTCTCTTGCCTCCCAACCTTCTTAAAGAGTTGAGTGACATTCGCGATTTTCCAGCCCTCCAGAACCATTCCTCATTTCTGAGATTTTTGAAATATCACTACTTACATATCCACAATCTCTTCAGCTGCCTCTTTCAGAAGCCTAGGGTGCAGAATATCCGGTCCAGATGACTTTCAGCTTCCCAAGCACCTTCACCTTACTGATAGCGACTACACTAACCTCTGCCTCCTGAATCTCTAGAATCTCTGGCATGTTACTGGTGGCTTCCACAGCGAAGACTGAGGCAAAATACTTATTCAGTTCGTCCATCATTTCTTTATTCCCCATTACTACCTATCCAGCATCATTTTCCAGCGGCCCCATGTCCACTCTTGTCTCTCTTTCACTCTTTATATATCTGGAAAAAGAACTTCTGGTGTCCTCTGTTATATTACTGGTTATCTTACGCTCACATTTCATCTTTTCTCCCCTTTTTGCTTTTCCAGTTTGATTCTGATGGTTTTAAAAACTTCCCAAACCTCCAGCTTCCCGCTAAGCTTTGCAATATTGTTTGCCCACTCTTTTGCTTTTATGCTGTCGTTGACTTCCCTTGTCAGCCACAGCTGCCTCATCCTCCCTTTCGAATGCTTCTTCTTATTTGGGAAGAACTGATCCTGCGTTTTACAAATCACTCCCAGAAACTTCTACAATTGCTGCTCTACTGCCATCTCTGTTGGGGTCCGCTTCCCATCAACTTTGGCCAGCTCCTCTCTCATGCATCTGTAGTTACCTTTACTCAACTGCAACACCGATACATCTGATTTTCCCTTCCCCCTCTCAAACTGCAGGGTGAATTCTATCATATTATGATTACGGCCTCCGAAGGGTTCCAATACCTTACGCTCGCTAATCAAATCTGGTTCATTGCACAACATCAAATCCAGAATTGCCTTTTGCCCCGTGGGTTCGACCACCAGCTTCTCTAAAAAACAATCTGGTAGGCGTTCTACAAATTCCTTCTCTTGGGATCCAGTACCAAGATGATTTTTCCAATCTACCTGCATGTGGAAATCCCCCATGTCCACCGTAACATTGTTCTTTTCACATGCCTTTTCTATCTCCTGTTGTAATTTGTACCCCACGTCCTGGCTACTATTCAGAGGCCTGTATATAATTCTCATCAGGGTCTTTTTACCCTTGCAGTTTCTTAACTCTACCCACAAGGATTCTACATATTCTGATCCTATATCACTTCTTGCTGTGGATTTGATTTCACTATTTACCAACAGAACCACCCCCACCCCCTCTGCCCACCTGTCTACCTTTTCGATAGAATGTGTATCCTTGGACGTTTTGCTCCCAGCTGTGATCTTCTTTCAACCACGACTCTGAGATGCCCACAACCTCGTACCTGCCAATTTCTAACTGCGTTACAAGCTCATCTACCTTATTTCGTACATTGCGTGCATTCACATATAATACGTTCAGTCCTGTATTCACCACCCTTCTTCTCATATTTGGCTCCATGTTGCCTGAAATAAATTCTTATCCCTTTCTAAACTTTCTGTCTTATTCTTTACTCTGGAGATGTCAGTAACCTCTCCTGCACTCTCCTGCCCCTTGTTGAACCTACCCCCTACTAATTAGTTTAAAGCCCTATCTGTCTACGTCCCCCCACACACACCCATATCTCTCCCCTCCCACCACTCCATACCCCTACACACCGCCATCCTCCTCCCACTTCCACCTCTCCCTCCCCTCTCACTTCCCTCCCCACCCCTCCCCTTGTACTTCCACAATCCCCTATACCCCTCCCATCCCCTCCCCTCCTCTCCATCCCATCCTTCTCCCCTCCTAAACATTCCAACACACCTACTACCACACCCTCCCATTACCCTACCTTCCCTCCCATTCCCCTCCAATCCCATCCCCCTACCCTCCCACCACATCCCCACCCACCGCGACCACAACCCTCCCCGGTTCAGAGGGCCGTAAAGAAGGCGTACATCACGATTGCCTTCATCGATCGCGGCGTCGAGGACAAGCGTCGGGAAGTCCCGTTGCAGCTGTATTAACCTCTGATCGGGCGGCACTTTTGTACGGTTGTGGTCGCCCCCGCTTCAGTAAGGGTGCGCCGCTCCTCGGAGAGGATGCAGAAGAGGACGCTGCCTGGAGGAGAGGGCGTGAGATAAAAGGAGAGTTCGGCCAGACTTGGATTTTTCTCTCCGGAACGGTGGAGGATGAGGGAAGAGATTTATAAGATCACGAGAGGCACAGCTGCAGAAGATAGCTGGTGTCTTGGTCCCTCCCACCCCCCAGGGTGGTAATGTCTAATACAAGTGGGCATGCGTTTAAGGTGAGAGGGGGAATGTTCAAAGAAGATGTGCGGGGCGAGGGTTTTTTTTTTACACAGAGAGCTGTGGGTGCCTGGAATATGCTGCCAGGTGTGGGGGTGGAGGCAGACACGACAGAGGGGTTTACGAAGCTCTTAGACAGGAACGTGGATGTGCAGGGAATGGAGGAAGACGAACATAGTGTAGGCAGAAGGGGTTTTACTTTTATTCAGCACCGTGTCAGCACAGACGTTGTGGGCTGAAGGGCCTGTTCTTGTGATGGACTATTGTGCGTTTCCTCTACTGTTTCCCTGCGCTGTCAGACAACACTGGGTGTCAGTGTTGTCCAAAAATCAGGAGCGCCTGAGCGTGCGAGAGAACAACACCGGGTGGGAGTGTTTGCCACAAATTGGAGCTGAATCCAGCGACGGGGAAGGTTTTAGGGAAGGGAGGGATTGACGGAGACGGGGAGGGGTGTAGGGGAGGGAGGGGATGACGGAGATGGGGAGGTGTGTAGGTGAAGGAGGGAGGGACGGAGGAGCTTAGGGAGACTGGGCGTGTTGACCCGATGGGTTTGGAACAGGGACGCCGTGGGGTTGGGCACCGGGATGGACGGAGGGATATCGCCTCCGCAGTCTCCCCCAACCTACAACAGAGAAGGTCTCTAGCCCGCCGTTCCTGACCTGCTCCGGTTTATTTCGGCACCTCCGGGGTGGCCGGTGAGGTCCCCGCTTCCCCAAAACTCAAATTACATGATTTGTCTGTCCTGCGAGGCTCCACCCCTCACCCAGTGGGAAAACCTCACCCAACGGGAGATCTCTCACCCAATGGGAGACCCTTCACACATCCAGCGGGAGACCCCTCACACAACGGGTGGCACATCACCCCTCACCAAACGGGAGACCCCTCACCCCTCAGCCAACGGGAGACCCTTCACCTCTCACCCAACGACAGATCTTTCACCCAATGGGTGACCCCGCACCCCTGACCCACTGGGACACGCCTCACCCAATGGGAGGCACTTCATCCAACGGGAGACCCCTCACCCAACTCCCACATGGAGACCCTCCCTCCATCACGGGACCCTCATTCACATCGCCCACATGGCCACTGGAAATGGCAGGTGCCGGAATGTCCCTCTTCTTCATATTTCCATCTCACTCACCTCCCCACACCGTCCTTCCCACCGCCCATCTTCCCCCACCTCCCCAAGACCGTCGCTCCTTCAGTCCTCAGTCCAGGTTCCCGGTCCGATCCGTGCACGGATCCCTCCCTCCTGTGCAGACTCCGCTGTGTCCACCGACTACACCCTTGCTGCGACAGCTCAGACCCCGAGTACGTCAGCCCAGTGACTCTGGAGGGGTGGAGAGGAGATTGGGGGATCAGAGTTTAACATGGAGACCGGGGTGAGGGGTAGAGAGGGAGAGAGAGTGGGGGAGAGAGAGAGGGGGAGAGAAAGAGGGGGAAAGAGAGAGTGGTGGAGAGAGAGAGCTAGTGAGAATGTGTGGGTGTTTCAAGGGCTTTTCTTTTACAGAATCTTTCCGGGAGCGGTTGGAGCAGCAGTTCCCTCACAAGTAGGGGCAGAGTATTTAAAAAGTTTAATGTGGAGGGCAATTGAAGGGTTAAACAGAGTGTTGAGTGTTTGCTTAGAGGGAGTGAGATAACTGGCATGGGAAAATATAAGGAGGGGTAACTGAAGAGGAGTGACCAGTGTGTCAGTCGCTCAGGGTAGGAGAGGAGCTTTGTGGCTTTGGCTCGAGAGGCTTCGGCGAGCAGAGTCTGAGGATGAGCTTGCCCCCAAGAGGTAAGACCGGTAAGTTCCTTTAATTAATTTAATTCACAAAGGAATAGGTAATGAAGGCAGCAGTTAAGGCAGTCGAGTGTTCCGTAAGCAATATGTGGAAAGTCACGGACAGCACACTTGTCCATGATGACTTCACCTGCAAAAGGTGCATCCAGTTGCAAGTCCTGACTAACCGAGTTCGGGAGCTGCAGCTGGATGAACTTCGGAGCATCCGTGAGGCAGAGGCTGACATAGACAGGAGTTTCAGGGAGATAGCCACCCCTAAAAGTCAGGAGGAATGTAGCTGGGTGACTGTTAAGAGAGAGAAGGGGTATAGACAAAAAGAGCAGAGTACCCCTGTGGCTGTTCCCATCGACAATAAGTATCCCGTTTTGGATACTGCTGGTGGGGACGACCTACCAGGGATAAGCTGTAGTCGTCGCGTCTCTGGCACCAATACTGGACCCTCAGCACAGAAAGAAAGGATGAGAAAGAGGAGATCAGTATTGATGGGGATTCGGTAGTTAGGGAGTCAAATAAGAGGTTCTGTGGGAGAGAACGAGAATCCCGGATGGTCTGTTGCCTCCCTGGTGCCAGGGTCCGTGAAATCTCGGATCGAGTTCTTGATATTCTCAGAAGGGAGGGTGAGCAGACAGATGTCGTGGTCCAACGTAGGGACCAATGACATGGCTAGGAAGGAGGAGGACGTCCTGCAAAGAGGAGGAGGTCCCCCAACCTCCAGTGCCCCACAACACCCCAACAACTCCATCACCGCCAACAACAACCCGACACCTCCATAACCGCCCAAAATACCCCAGCAACACTCGTCAACAACACCCAATCCTCCAACTCCGCCCACAACACCCCACCACCTCCATCACAGCCAACAACACCAGACAACAATACCCTCAGAACACCCCAACAACGCCCACCCTCCAACACCTCACAACACCTGCTAATCGACACAGGAACTGCCCACAACACCTGGCAACAACAGCCCCATAACACCCCCAATGACACAGAACAACCTCACAACACCCCAGCACCACACAGGCACACCCTCACAACAACATTATAGACACTAGAATATCTCAACAACACCCCAACAACATCACCACAATACCCCAACGTCTCCTTAACAGCTCAACACCTCAGCTTCATCCTGCAACACTCTCACCGACACAGGAACACCCCAACACCACATGACTACCCACTGACGCAGGAACAACCCCCAACACCACAACTACCTCACCGACACAGGAACACCCCACAACACCCCAAGACAACTCACTGACACAGGAACAACACCCGACGCAGGAACGTGCCCACAACATTCCAACACCCCCCACGGACACACAAACACACCTAGTGATCGGCTACGGAGTGGGCGACTCACTGTCAGAGGTTTACCGCAGAGGCTGCACCCTCCTGGGGCTGCCGTTTCCCTCTCCCGTCTCCGCGCTCCCGGCCCCGCCGCTCTCGGACCCACCTCGCTGAAGGCCAAGGCCAGGTGAGGGGGCCGCCTGGTGGGGGGGGGGGCAGTCCTGGCGGTGTTCCCGTTGGATCCAGCGCAGGGTGAGGGGGAGGCGGCCCCGGCGGAGAGACCGCAGCAGCTCCCACAGCGGTCGGAGGTGGAGGAGTAACTGCCCTCCCCCTGCGACCGCTCCTCACCCCCGCCAGCTGCCCACATTTGAACAGGTGCTGGCAGGAACACTTGAACTGATGGAGGGGGGCACGGGTCAGGAGTCAGCACAGCCGTGGGAGGATTGGGGTCAGGACAGCCGGAAAGGTCTGGGCTGAGCACCATCGAGGGATAGGCCAGAGATCAGCACGGCCGGGGGTCAGCACGGCCGGTGGAGGTCAGGGGTCAGCACAGCTTGGGGAAGAGGCAGAGGTCAGCACAGCTGGGGAGGGGCCAGACGTCAGCACAGATGCCAGTCAGTGGTCAGCATGACTGGGGTTCAGAGGACAGCGCCGCTGGGGACGGTCAGGGGTCAGTGCAGTCTGCGGAGGGGGCAGAAAGCAGCCCATCTGTGGGAGGGGGCAGAGGTCAGCCAAGCTGTCGGTCACAGGTCAGCACGACCGGGGTTCAGAGATCAGCATAGCCAGGGGATGTCAGAGGTCAGCAGAGCAAGGCTGAGCGGCGTTTGAGGAGGTGTAAAGGAGTGGAAGGAGAGAGGATCAGCTCTACAGCGGAGGAGTGGGTGAGGGAGGGGGAGGGGAGGAGGAGTGGGGGGATAGGGCGGGGATGGGGAGCGCAGGCGGAGGAGGAATGGACGGGAATAGGAGATGGGGTGGAGGAAGGGTAGGAAGAGGGCAAGGAGTAGGGGAAGAGAGGAGGAGGGGAGGCTAAGAGGAAATGGGAAAGGGGGAGGATGAGTGTAGGAGAGGGGAGAGGAGGGGGAGGGAAGAGGACGGGAGAAGGAGGGGAGGGGAGGAGGTAATCGGCCAAGGGTCACACGAGGGGAGGAGTTGTACTCACCACCCCTCCCTCACAGACCTTCAGAGCAGCCATGGCTGAGGGAAATCCGTGAACGATCAGCACATGTCTCTGGGGGAGAGAGGAACCGGATCAGGACAGCAAGGGTACGTACAGCACGCCAAACCCTCCCCCAACATCCCCACCACCCTCCCATCTCTCCCCCAACCATCACACTCTCCCCCTTCTCGCTGCACGACTGTCTCACCTTTTTCTCTCACACTTTCTCCAACTCTCCCCGCCCTGTCTCCCCGCCCTCTCCACCCTTCCTCTCTCTCCGCCCATCCTCTCTCTCCGCCCTTCCTCTCTCTCGCCCTTCCTCTCTCTCCCTCTGTCCCTCTGTCCCTCTGTCCCTCTCTCCCTCTCTCTCCCCCTCACTCTCCCGCTCATTCTTGTCCAGAAATCTCAGCCAACTGGGACGGGAGTCACACAGTGAACGGTCGGCCTTGAGGAGTGCATAACCCACTCCCAGAAACATGTTAATCTCGAATACAAACACCTCCAGATCCCTGGATCATATCCCAGCCTGTCACCCACTCCGGCAAACCAGCAGGACAAGTGTACCACACAATGTGTTCCACAGGGCAACACCTGCCACCCCCAGAGGGCGATGAATACCAACAGTGTCCCCGACAACTCGTCCACCATGCAACCCACCCCTGCGGCTGCCCGCGTTGTGTTGTCTGATCCTGCGCTGGGGGTTCACTGTGAATCCGATGTACACACGGCCCAGGAAACGCGGGTTCATGCACAGCAGCAGGAAGACGCCGAAGGAATGTGCACGTCCCTCGCCAATCGCCTCTCGGGGATCAAGACGGAGAACAGGTGGATGGAGGAGACATCAGAGACGAGGAGGGAGGGTGTGATGGAGACGGGGAATGGTGGAGGAGAGGGAGAGGTTGACGGAGGCGGTGAGGGTGGAGGGGAGTGGGTGACGGAAACGGTGAGGAATGTATGTGAATGGGTGACAGAGACGTGGAGGGATGTAGAGGAATGAGGGGGGATGAGGAGGGTTGTTGGGGAGACATGGTTCTCCGGAAATGGGTATGTGCAGGGGTGCGAGGAGGTCACGGAAAGGGTGGAGGTTTGGGACAGGATCACGGGGAGATGTAGGGGAGGAGGGGAGTCACAGGGGATGTGGGGGAGTGAGTGGTCACGGGGCAATGTGGGGCAGGGAGGGGTCACAGGTGTGGGAGAGGAACGGGGTCACGCGTGGTTTGAGTGGAGAGAGGGGGTCAAGGGGGTGTAGAGGAGGGAGGGGATCACGGGGGTTTGAGCTGAAGGAGGGGTCAAAGGCAGGGTGTAGGGGAGGGAAGAAATTAATAGGGAGGTGGAGGAGAAAGAGGGAGTCACATATGGAGAGGTTGAAGATTGGGGAGCTGCTGTGTGAAGGTGCTAGGGTACATATGGAGGGCTGTGGGGAATTTTGGGGCTTTGGGAACTGTTGCTGTGGTTGGAATGAGGAGGGCAAGGTTTCTGCAGTCGGGTAGAAGTTTTAGGGGTCGGGGCTGAAGTTTTCAGCTTTCGGGATTTCAGGGGCCTTCAATTCCCCAGCCTCACATTGAATGCAAACTCCAGCTTTTGCAAAGTGCCGAATGCAGCGGCGGACACCCCCTCCTGCCGCCGCCAACCTCCTCCCCAACCCACCGCCGCGACACTCCGCATACAATCACGCCTCTTCCGTCTCGGGGTTGGCCGAACCCGCGGCTCCTTTAAGTGAAATCCTGCAGCACCGGCTTGTTCCCGCCCTCTCAGCTTTCCCATTGGTTTTCCCTGCGGGCCGCCGCGCCCCCATTGGATGCGGGGCGCTAGCAATCACGCTGAGGGGCAGGTAGGCGGAATGAAGATCCCCTTCCTCCCATCTGCTCCGCACTCCGCCTCATTTTGCTGGAAAATTTGCTTAATCCGTACCTGTCCCGCGGATTTATACATACATTTTTATAGCTGAATTTTTATATATTAACGACGGAACCCCTGTATCAAATCCCTGCCTGTAACTGACTCCCGGGGACCTGTTGTTCTATATAACCAACACCCCCGTCCCCGAACCCTTGGATCAGATCCCAGCCTGTAACCCACTCCCGGGCACCTATTATTCTATATATAAACCCCATCAATCCCTGGATCAGATCCCACCCTGCAACCCACTCCCGGACACCTGTTGCTCGGTATCTAACCCCCACCCCACCGATCCCCTGGATTAGATCACAGCCTGTAACCCACTCCCGGGGACCTGGTATTCAAGATATAAACCCACTGAGACCCTAGATCAGGTCCCAACATGTAAGCCACACCCACGGACCGTATAGGGCTAGGGGTGGTGGTGAAATTTGGAAATTGCGATTGTGGATTGTTTTTTCTTGTGGGGATGTTTTCCAGTGTTTGTCGGGGAGTTGCGTACAGGGGGAATGCAGCGACGTGTATGTGGGATCAGAAGGGTGCCGATTGTCTAGTCTGTGTGAGGAAGCTGTCTTTGATGCCAGCATATGTTTATACGGATGTATGTTGGATGGCCGGGGGTGGAACGTGCAAAGTGCTGTGTCGGGGCAGCAGTCTGGGACACGGGTGTAAGTGTTTGGGGGAATATACGGGAGTGTATGTGTGGTAAGAAAGGGTGTGTGTTGCCTGATGTGTATTGGGAGGGGGAGGTTCTCTTGGTCCCTAACTTAAATGTATAGGGATATATGTGGGCTGGTCTATGGAGGGTGGGTTATGTCTGGGTCAGGGTGTGAGAGTGTGGTGAGTGTATGGGAGTGTATGTTTGGTAAGGGGGAAGATCTCTTTTGGGACTGGGTCCACAATCAGAAACAAATTGATGGGGAACGTGTGACCTGAATCTTTCTTAGCCTAATTTAATAGGCCCGACTGTAGAAAATAGAACAGAGAAACACTACAGAACAATTCAGGCCCTTTGGCCCACAAAGCTGTGCAGAACATCTCCCAGCCTAGAAATTACTAGTCTTACCCATAGCTCTCTATTTTCCCCATCTCCATGAACCTATCCAACAGTCTCTTAAAAGACCCGATCATATCCGCCTCTACCACTGTTGCCGGCAGCTAATTCCACGCACTCACCACTCTCTGAGCAAAAAACGTACCCCTGACATCTCCTCTATACCTACTCCCCTGCACCTTAAACTTATGTCATCTTGTGACCACCATTTCAACCCTGGGGAAAAGACCGACTATCTACCCGATCAATACCTCTCATCATCTTATATACCTCTCATCATGTCCTCCCTTATCCTCCGTCGCTCCAAGGAGAAAAGGTCGAGTTCCCTCAACCTACTTTCATAAGGCATGCTCCGCATTCCTGGCAGTATCCTTGTAAATCTCCTCTGCACCCTTTCTATGGTTTCCACATCCTTCCTGTAGTGAGGTGACCAGAACTGAGCACAGTACTCCAAGTAGGGTCTGACCAGGGACCAATATAGCTGCAGCAGTACCTCTCGGCTCCTAAATTCAATTCCCCGATTGATGAAGAACAATATACCATATGTCTTCTTAACCACAGAGTCAACCTGCGCAACCGCTTTGAGCGTCCTGTGGACTCGGACCCAAGGATCACTCTGATCCTCCACACTGACAAGTTTCCTACCATTAATACTATATTCTCCCATCATATTTGAACTACCAAAATTAACTACTTCACACTTATCTGTGTTGAACTGCATCTGCCACTTCTCAGCCCAACTTTGCATCCGATCTATGTCCCTCTAGGACCACTGACAGCCCTCCAAACTATCCACAACACCCCCAACCTTTGTGTCATCCGCAAACTTACAAACCAACCCCTCCACTTCCTCATCCAGGTCGTTTATAAAAATTAAAAAGAACAAGGGTCCCAGTACAGATCCCTGAGGTACACCACTGGTCACCGACCTCCACGCAGGATATGACCCTTCAACAACCACACTTTGCCTTCTGTGGGCCAGCCAGTTCTGGATCCACACTGCAATGTCCTCATGGATCCCATGTCTCCTTACTTTCTCAATAAGCCTTGCATGGGGTACCTTATCAAACGCTTTGCTGAAATCCATATACACTAAATCTCTGCTCTCCCTTCGTTGATGTGTTTAGTCACATCCTCAAAAAATTCAATCAGGCTCGTAAGGTAGACCTGCCCTTGACAAAGCCATGCGGACTATTCCTAATCATATTATACCTCCAAATGTTCATAAATCCTGCCTCTCAGGATATTCTCCATTACCTTACCAAGCACTGTGAGACTCACTGCTCCATAATTCCCTGGGCTATCCCTACTCCCTTTCTTGAATAAGGGAACAACATCCGCAACCCTCCAATGTTCCAGAACCTCTCCCGTCTCCATCGACGATGCAAATATCATCGTCAGAGGTTCCGCAATCTCTTCCCTCGCCTTCCACAGCAGCTTGGGGTACATCCCATGCAGTCCCGACGACTTATCCAACTTGATGCTTTCGAAGAGCTCCAGCACCTCCTCTTTCCTAATATTTACATGCTCAAGCTTTTCAGCCCGCTGAAAGTCCTCACTAGTTTGGGTGATTTAAAAAAAAAGTAGTCTCAGCCCTCTGTTAGAGTGATCGAATCGGTATATCAGCGAGCATTTTGCAACAAAATCTCGCCTTTCTTTCATGTGAAAAGACTTTGCAGAGGTTGTTGATTTCCATGTAAATGCCAGCTTTGTTGCCGGTGGTTGAATTATTTCGCACCCCCAACATCCTGCCTCTGCCTTTTGAGCCGAGCGCTGTCTCATTTTCATTTATTTTACCTTCACGTCTTTTCATGAGGGTGTAACCAAGAAGTAGATTTTCTCATTTGCTGTTAGTCCGCTCGCTTTCTCTGCTGCTCCAGTGTAAAGTTTAAATTGTAGTTCACAACGAACTTCTGGTTCACAGCCTTGACAGTAGAACCCGCCTTCATATTAGAGTTTCCAAAATTGACAACGATGAAATTCGGAAGTTCGCTGACGGGGAACATGTTCCATCGGCACACCTGAAATCAGCGACTATCTCAGTGATGTTTCAATCAGGATATTTTGTTGAGCTCAATGGTCTACGGTGGAGCCTCCCTATCAGTTGCTTCCGTTAACCTGCAAACTGCGCGCAAACTCTCAAAGCCGACTGTTCCTTTCCCTTCGCAGATGCTGCCTGACCCGCTTAGTTCCTCCATATCTTTCTCTCTCTCTCTCCCTCCCTCTCTCTGGCATTTTAACACAATACTAACGTTGTTTGGACATTAATATGTTCTAAATTGGATAAAATTGCACTGCCCTTGGAAAAAGCGATGATTTTTTCCCCAGCTGTCATCTGAATTTCCAGGCCTTCCTCGGGGTTGTACTTTCACTGAAGTAATTAATGCACAATTGTAAATGAAGCGAATTCAAGGACCCGGCTTCGTCTCACACCCACGATCGCACTATAGTTTCGCCCACAGACTGACACTTCCAAACAAAGAACCTTGCTCAACGTAATTCGCGTATCTCTTCCAGTGATCTCCTCAGCATCACCCCTTTATTTCAATGAAGCGTTTGCATTTGTTTATACCGATTTAGCCTCTGCGTAGGTCGTCTTTGCGAGGAAGATAATTTAAGCAAGCGATGATATCTGTGCCTGGTGTGGCGGGGGTCTGTGGACGGATATCTTGGGGATTTCACGGTTACCAGGATGGTGACTGAGAATTCTAGTCTCACCGATACCACACACATGTAATCACAGCTCAGATTCGGGCACTGTTTCATCTTCAGTTCCCAGCTCTGGAGACAAAAGAAATAGCGTCGAACGCAATACCATTTCCAGTCATTTCACTGGATTTGTGGCATTTCAGTAAAAATCTTTAATCACTTCCTCAGGTAAAAAATGCAAGTGAAAGCTTATGAATCAATCCTGCTCTGTTCCGGAGACTGAAAATGAGGATTGATTCTTAGCGTCGTAAGCAGCACAGAGCGGTTACACAGGCAGTCAACGTGACCAAGTGATCTAAGCTTAGTTCATGTCGCGGAGACGGGGGTTCGAATGACACGAACGGCTGCAGTACTGTTGTTTCCTGACACAGAACTCATTCTCTTTGCTGCCAATTCCAATCCTGGTTCTACCTTCACATTCTCCATCTCTGACTCTTCCCTTCCCTCTCTGTCTCTCTTTTCTTCATTGAATTCCAAACGAGCTGCTCTACATTAAAAAATGATTCTCTGATAATAGACATTACCAAACAATGTGTTCAAAAACGGCAGAGACCGCACAAAGGGTTTGGCTTCACATATTCACCATGCTTTCGCTCCTGCTCCAACGGAAAGATCCGATCCTTCCCCATCAGTAAGAAATCCTTGTTATATTATCGAGTCCTTGGGCAATCGGTTGATATGAAACCCAATCAATTGAAAAAGGGATTTAACTGTCTTCATGTGGGTCGGTAAAACGTTACATTGCATGTTGACGAGTTTTGACATCAGCTGTCGTTGTGTTACAATCGGCCAACGGTTTCAGTAGTTCACCGTAAATTTGCTGGTTCGAGCCACGCAAGAACTACAAACTGACGCTTCTACCCGACACTCACCCATCGTTCTTTTGGTGCGAGGGCTTAAACTGCAGATCAGTATTCACTGAGTAGTGAAATCTTAAAGTCGTGCCGGCTTTGAAATGCTCAGTTGATCAAAACAGCGGGCTATCAAATGAACAGGTGACCACTGATATTTCCGATGCATTATTTCTCTCTTTGCTGAGCATTGCCTTTATCTTTTATTTTAGTTATTCTGCTTTTGATAAGGATTATACCTATTTCCCCATTTATTTTCACATGATTCAACATGAACACTAAACATTGCAATTGACATTTTTCATGAATTATGATTTCAATATTTGTTGTACTGGTGAAACTAGTTCATTGTTTATTAAATCCTCGGCTCTTTTCAGACATGATCCCACCAGACTGTGACGCTGATAGAGCACAGTACGGCCCATGAACATCACAGGAATGATAAGGTTTGCAGTTGTAGAGTCGCCGAGCGATACAACAAGAAAACCTGCCCTTCGGCCCATCGTGTCTGAGCCTGCTAGCAAACTGCCGTTCATATGAATCCTACATTGATCCCAGTTTTCATGTTCCCCACTTTCCTGTCAACTTCCCGCAGATTCCACAACTCAGCTACACACTGGGTTCGATTTAAAATAGCCAAAGCATTTTTCAACTCTCACGCCTTTGGGATATGGGAGGAACTCGGAGAACCCTCAATCAGAGGGAGAACGTGAAATCTCCGCACAGGCAGCACCCGAGCTCACGATTCAAGCAGATGTTGAATGTACTGCAAAAGACAACGCTTTGGACTTCCATGAATGCTTAATTTCCTTACAACTAAGCTGTTGTCCTTGTAATGAAAGCTGAATTGCAAATGAATGGCATGGTGATTTAGAGGAAGTCTTGTGTTAGGATAAGCGTGGTCCATTAACAACATTCCTATATTGATGTAGGTCAATTTCACTGTCATTCGCAGTAAGTGCAAGAGAACATTGGGAACCGCTACTTTGAATGAATCAACATCAGACAAATGGGATTCATCGTAAAAGTGAAATAGTGAGAGTTCAGTACTAACATATTCCTACACAACTGAAATGTAAGGGAGTATTGAACATAGGATATCAAATAACATCGAGAGTTTCGTAAATAAAAGATAAAAAAGCACATGGCCGGTATAGGGAACGGAAAACAGATGCGGCATTTCTGGCATGTGGCATCCGTACAGGCGGGAAGGGGTGAATGAGTAAAAACCGGACAGCAAAGTGGTGGCACGAAATATCCCTGGAAGACAACATTAACGAAAATCCCAGGACAGTTTATTTGTACATTCTGACAATATGGTAATCAGGAAAAGAGTAGGTAACGTCAAAGACCGAATGATAAATCTGTGCGTGTGTCAGAAGTATTGTGTCAGGACATTAGTGAATATTTTTATGTTGTATTCAGTGAGGAGACACACATTGTGGTTGCATATTTCATGACCGGGAGCAAAGGTATTCCGGAGTGGGTAACATTATACAAAGAAAATGCATTAGATGTCTCAGCAAGCACAGAAGTGAATCTATACTCAAGACCTGATGAAGTGTATCGCAGGCTGCTTTGGGAGTCAAAGGATAACATTGCTGGGGAAAGGAGAAAAATATATTATTTAATCTTCGCTGGAGACAGGTGCGAACTGGAAATCAGAAAATGTTCTGCCTCTAATGAAGAAGGGCAACATAGATAAGTCGGACAGTGACATGCCAGGGTTGGCCCGTAATTACAGTCTAAATGTCGTCACAGGGGAGTTATGGGAAAGAAAAACGGAGGGACGCCAATAATCTGCGCTTCGACAGTGAAGGATTGTTCAGGAAAATTCAGCATGGATTTGTTTGTGGGAGGTCCTGTCTGACTGAAGTCATTCAGATTCTTGAAGAAGTAATGAACTGTATTGAGGAAGAAAATGTTGGTGACAGGATGCTGGCCTGTAATTGCCGAGGCATATGACTTAAGAGCATGGAACTCATGGTACAAGAGGTGGCACTAAATATCCTTCCATATTGAGGAAAACTATGGGTCAGTTTGTGTTTATATTCCGTTGTACGATGAAATGGACTCTTGAGCGGATAACCTACCTCGCACTTTATTGCCTAACCGCACTGCACTTACTCTGCAATTGTCACAGTTTATTCTTCAGTCTGTCATTGTTCTGCCTTGCACTACCTCAACACACTGTTGTAATGAATTCTGATGGATGATCGGGATGAAAGACAAGATTTTCACCAATATCTCGATACATGTGGCAATAATAAACCAGTTACCAATTCCAGCAGTATGTTATTCAGGAAAAGAGTCGGGGCACACCTACAAAGAGCTGGAGGAACACAGCAGGTCGTGGAGAGAAATGGGTAGTCGAGGTTTCGGGCCGAGATCCCTCATCTGGACTGGAAGAGTAGATCCCGTCAAGAACGAAAGGGAAAATCCATGAATGGATTCGAAGAAGTGCGAATGTATTGGGTGTTCCACCAGGTATAGCTGTGCATACCCAGGACCCAATGAGATGTATCCCAGGGAACTATGGGAGGCAGGCGACGAATTTGCTGGTACCACGAAAGAAAGTCTGTTTTCAAATCTTGGCTGGCCACTGCTGAGGTGCCAGATATCTGGAGTTCAGGAAATGTCAGAGCTTTATTAAGGAAGAGTAGCAGGGGAGGTCAGACAGTTACAGGCCTCTAACTCCGAGGTTAGAGATAAGGAAGTGATTGAAAACATCCGAGCGGCAGGAATAATCTGCACTGAGGACGTCAAGAAGTGTTCAGGAAAAGTCAGCAATGATTTGTCGCTGAGAGGTTCTGTCTGACAACAATTCACATTCCTGAAGAATTAAAAAAAATAGTTTAGTGACTGCAGTGTTGTTCATGGAGACGACGTGACGTGAAATATCACTTGCATTGGTGGTTCAGTGGTAGAATCCTCGCATGCCACGCGGGTGTCCGGGTTCGATTCCCGGCCAATGCAAACACACCTTTTACTTCGAGAAGTTGGTCGCGGCACATATCAACTCCAGCGGCCGATGCTATCTCGACCCATTGCGAATCGCCTCATGCAGGAACAGGTCCACGGCCGACGCCATCTCCCTGGTTCTGCACTTATCTCTCGAATATCTGATAATAATACACCTGCGCCAGACTACGATTTATTGACAACAGCTCCACCTTCAATACCATAATTCCAAGGTAAGCAATCTCCAAACGCCTGGAACTGGAACTCAACGAGTTCCTTTTCAAATCGATCCTTGACTTCCTGGCCAACAGCACTCAGTTAGGTTAGGCAGCAACACTTCCGCCACGAGTATCCTCAACACCGGTGCTCCAGACGGTTGCGTCCTCAGACCGCTACTGTACGCCCCATGTTCATGCGACTGCGTGGCGAGATTGTGATCTGACTCCATCTACGAGTCAGAAGATGATACCACCGGATTGGACCGAATCTCAAATAAGGATGAACCGGAGTACAGGAAGGATATATAGTGTCATGGTCACAACTTATCCCTCTGTGTCAACGAAACTAAATAACTGTTCACTGACTTCAACGATGGAGGCCATGCACACACCCCTCTTTACTTCAACGGTGCTGCGAACCAGATGGTTGAGAGCTTCAAGGACCTATCATTAAATCTCACTAATGGACTGTCCTGTCCTGGTCCAAACACGTAGAATCCATGGCCAGGAGGACGCACCAGCACCTCTACTTCCTCACGAGGCGAAATGAATTTGGTATGTCCCCTTCGACCAGCACCAACTTTTATTGATACACCAGAGAAAGCATCCTATCCTGATGCATTACGGCTCAGTACGGCAACTCATCTGCCCGTGACCACAAAAAACAATTCTTCAGAGAGTTGTGGACACAACTGAGCACAACGCGAAGAGTAGCTTTACCTCCATTGAATATGTCTAAACTTCTCGTTGCCTCGGTAAAGCAACTAACATTAACAAAGACCCCAGTATCCCGACATTCTATCTTCTCCCACCCCTCCAGAGAGAAAATCCAAACGCTTAAAAGTACGGACCACCAGGCTCAAAGATAGCTTCCATCCCGCTGTTAGAAGGCTATTGAATGGTGCCTCGTTTGATAAAATGGTCTCTTGACCTCACAAAATACTTCGCTATGGTCTTGCACCTTATTGTCCACAAGAACTGCACTTTCTCTGTAACTGTCACACTTCATTCTATTATTGTTTCCTCTTGCACTATCTCAATGCATTGTTTTTATGAATTGATCCGCACGAACAGTATGCAAGAGAAGTTTTCACCGCGAGTGACAGTAATAAACCAATTTCAGTTCACCAAATTACGGGATACCGAATACATTGACTCAGCCCTCATCAGCTGAGGGAACGGCAACCACTGTCATACCGAACCATGGGTGGTACGGTTTATCCCACGCGACATGGGAGGGAACTCATATTCTTCAGTAATTATTTGCTGAAATTGCAGTTGAAAGTCGGTTTCTGCTCGTGGTTTAATTTACCTCAACTTGTAGCAACATCTGCAGTTGCGGGACTCATTGCATTACTGAATCGATACCGGACAGGGAGAAGGCATGAGGTCCACAAGGTCAATGTTGGTTCTGATGAGACAAATGTATGATGGAGTCATAGAGACAGAACAATATGGCACGGATGCAAGGTCTTCAGCCGAACCAGTCAATGCCGATCACGGGGACCACCCAACTAGTCCCAATTTCTTGCGTTCGGCCCATATCCCTCGAGGCCACGCGCCTCCATTGAGTGATTGAGGTTTACAGCATGGAAGCTGTTCCTTCGTCCTCCGGCGTCTACACCGAGCATCAGGCTTGTCTACACTGACGCATGTGCCTGCATTCATCCCATATCCTTCCGTGTCCTGCTCATTCAGGTACCTCGCCAGGTGCCTCTTGATTGTTTTTCCCGTCTCCACCCCTCCTCCTGCAGCTCTGCCCAGCTGGAACTATTCTAGGAAATTTAGCCCTCGGCTCCCTTGTTAGCCTCTCTCGCCCAACTTAATCTGATGCGTTCTACTTTTTGACACCTGAACATGGGAAAAAGACTCTGGCTAATTGGCCAACCTGCGCCTCTCAGTTTTCTGTCCCTAATTCGTCTGGTGCCAGGAACACAGACCCAGCCCACCCAATCTCCCCATGCAAATCATACCCTACGATCCAGATTCAAGCGCACCAATCTATTCAGTCCCCTTCTTCTCCAGTTCTGTAGAATAACCCCCTGCGGCGCCGTTCATGTTACTTATTGAAATGCTGAATAATTATGTTTCCATCGCCCGTGGCAGAGAAATTCAAATCAATCCCGGTCCGTGTGCGAAATCAGTTCGCCCATTCGCCTCCTTGAATATTTGCACCAAATATTGCCCCTGGCTCTCGAACTGCTCGCAAATGGAAAGAACATATTAACCCTGTCGAAACCGATTGTGATCTTGTTTCATTTAAACAACACCACCTTCGCTCAAAACTGCCCACGCCCACAGTGCCGAGTTTCCTCACATCTACGTGTAGCACACCGGGGAGTTTTCTTAAAATCCATTCCAGGACGTGGGCGGTGCAGGCTGAGCCAGCGTTAGTTTGCCCATCCCCAATTGTCCGAGAAGGCGACGGTGAGCTGCACCGCCGCAGGGCGGCTCACGGGGAGCGCTACCTCCGCCAGATTCAGCATTATACATGCCACAAGGGGACTCAGTCACCTTGACACAGCTGTTCCCAATGGAAGGAAGCTTTTCCGCCCGTACCGCCCACACCAGCTCAAAGAAAGAAAAATCTGTCCGGTTCCCCACGAGCATGCGTGTTCCCTTTTAAGTACCCTTCCAGCTCTTGCCATTGACTCTGCTACACTGGCCCCACCTCCAGCAGACCCATTATGGATCCGTCTTTTGCTTCAAAAAATATTGGATTTCCGTTTCCTTGTTCCCCTCTTCCTTGATCCTTCCTAAAGGAGCAGCTTCACTTACGTTTATGGTGTTTCATTGTTTAAATAAAAAGGACCCTCGAATCCTCCACTGTTCCAAAGAGAAAAGAAAAATCACTTGAACTTACCGGCCATGCACACCGGAGAATGAAAGTAGTAACAGCTGCAAATCTGAAAATGGGAATGCTAGAGACGTCAGTTTAACGACCCTCGGGGTCCTCGAACTGAAATATTCACCTACTTTCTCTTTCTACATATGTTGCCTGGCCGACTTTGTCCCCGGTATTTCGTTATCGTTGAACATGACGAATCACGTTCCAGAAGAAGCTGGCGAGCAGAGCCTGAGAGTCGAGACATGCGGCCAACCAGTTGCCACAGCAGTGTGCGACGACAACAAGGAAGTGCATGTAGTAGTCCCCGCGTTCGGCGGCGATGTAAACTGCAGCCAGTCAGTCGGATGGAATCACGTGCTGACGAACTGAAGAACGATCCGACAATACAGCTCAGGGTGCTAACCAGTTAAGCGATTAATGTGCAAATAATTCAAAACAATGGCGAGGGCATTGTTAAATCTTCTACAAACACGGTATGTTCTGTTCAGGGAAGTGAGACAAATCAGAGCCCTGGAGTCCCAAAGCAAGGAGGCGGAAGCTAGCTGGAATTTGAGGCAGACTGGGCTGGGAGTTGATGGCGTCACTGGCAGACGCTGCCGACTATTCCAAACCCTGAGTACCCTAATTAACTGAGAGAAATAAGAGCGAACTTCTAGTGAATGAACAGTCATTGAAAAGCGGACCTCGGCGACATCACAGTTTATTCTCCAACAGGCATCTACAGCTCGAGGGATCTGCCATTGGAGCCCGCCCTGACATTCGCCTCCCCTTTCCATAATACCACAATGCTGAGTAACTGGGCCATGGTAAGTAGTGCTGGCCCGGCCGCCACTTCAGGAAGGATACGGGATGGAGAAGCAGCAGCAGCATCTGTGGAGACAAGACATGGTTCAAGCAAAGAAAAATAAATGACTGGAAGAACTCAGCGGGTCAAGGCCCTGGGCCAGGAAGAAGCGCAGAGTTATGAGGGACAGAATAGAAGTGAAGGATGGTCCACAGTTGGAGGCGAGGGAAGAGGTGCAAGGACAAGATTCCACCTTCTACTGTTTCAGGGGATGGAGAGATACGCGGACTGGTCTCAGCGTGAAAACCAAAAGGCGTGGCGGGAGGTTTGAAAGATTCAGCTATTCGTGGGATCCCGTTCCAATGGCGAAAATGGTAAAGCTTGAAATTCCAGATGCGGTGTTATACTGGACTCAGGGAACGCTATGCTCGGGAGGGGATTGAGAGCACCTGGGGGAAAGGGAGGGCTTCATCGACAATGATGAGGGGAACCCACATTTCGTGAAACAGTGCATTTAAAGGACATAGAATGGAACACATTACCTCGAGGGCAGATGCGAAGGAGAAAACAGAGTGGTTTAGCATCCGGAGGGGACGGCGTTGAACCATAGGATCATATAACCATAGAACCATACAGCACAAAACAGGCCCTTCGGCCCACCATGTTGTGCCATCCATCAAACCACCCTCACACTACCTAACACTTTCCTCCCTCCATATGCCTATCCAACAAGCTCTTGATCCTGTCCAATGTATCTGCCTCCACCACCACCCCAGGCATGTGCATTCCATGCACCAACCACTCTCTGGGTGAAAAACCTCCCCCTGATATCTCCCCTGAACCTCCCACACATAACCTTAAAGCCATGCCCTCTCGTCTTGAGCATTGGTGCCCTGGGAAGGAGGCGCTGACTGTCTACTCTATCTATTCCTCTCAATATGTTATATACCTCTATCATGTCTCCTCTCATCCTCCTCCTTTCCAGTGAATATAGCACTAGCACCTTAAGCCTCTCCTCATATTCAATACTCTCTAATCCAGGCAGCATCCTGGTAAATCTCCGCTGCACCCTCTCCAACGCCTCCACATGCTTCATATAATGAGGCGACCAGAACTGAACACAGTACTTCAAGTGTGGCCTAATTAGAGTTTTGTAGAGCTGCATCATCACTTCGCGGCTCTTAAACTCAATCCCGCGATTTATGAAAGCCAACATCCCATTGCTCCTTCCACCTGTGAGACAACTCTCAATGAACTGTGAATATGAACCCCCAGATCCCTCTGCTCTTCCACACTGCCAAGTACCTTGCCGTTTACCCTGTACTCTGCCCTGGAGTTTGTCCTTCCAAAGTGTACCACCTCTCACTTCTCCGGATTGAACTCCATCTGCCACTTGTCAGTCCAGCTCTGCATCCTATTAATATCCCTCTGTAAGCTCTGACAGCCCTCCACACTATCCACAACACCGCCTATCTTAGTGTCGTCCACAAACTTACTAACCCAGCCTTCCACCCCCTCATCTAAGTCATCTATAAATATCACAAAATGTAGAGGTCCCAGAACACCACTGCAGAATACCACTAGTCACTGCCCTCCAATCCGAGGGCACTCCTTCCACCACAACCATCT